>NW_027278975.1:600000-807440 GCF_046629955.1 Centroberyx affinis | reverse complement strand
CTCTCGAAAGTCTCCTTTAGTGTAAACCGTGAGGAGCGAGGTTTTCCCACAACCTCTGTCTCCTACAATAACAACCTTGAATTCCTCTTGCTGCTTGGCATATCCTTTGCTTTCCCCTGATCCTTTCTGGGTCATGTTTTCTGGAGAGGCAGATGGGGAAGGATGCCTCCACTGACTGCAAGCCCCGGCAGACTGTGTGGAGATAAACCAGAGATAAACAGAGGCCGCAGTAGAAACCCTGTAGTGCTGCAGAAAGGTAAAGTTACTTACATTATACAGATAGCAGAACAGAGATGGACTTCCCTCCACCTCCACTTCATAAACAACATGATGGAGGAGGCTGCATGACCAGATGAGAGGTTTGGAAATGCTTATTAGGAAACAGGAGTACCCACACCCTTTAAACCTGTTGATAGTCCCACCTTCTCCTAATAGGACGTCCCACCTCCTACCTGGGCAGCTCAGCTATTTAGACAGCCACAAAAATGATTGTCATCATCTACAGCTCTCTATCATTACTATGGAATGAATGAAATGTAATCCCAGTCATTACTGAATTTGAAAAAACTCAATTAGAGAGCTTTTTCATTTACAATGCAAATTGATGTGCTGTTTTGATTATTAGTGAGGACTGTAATTATTTCCCAAATGGAATAGGGCTATCGTTATAGTCTAATTAAAGACGCTCAAGCTGTATTGCGGCACTGTATGCCTTGAATTAAAATCCCAATGCAGATAGCCTAAAATTATATTTGCTTTAAATAGACCTAAAGGTTCAGCACCAAATGTAAGTCTTTTTAGCGTTTGCAGATGGAAAACAATCCTAACTTGAACACACACAAACAAACAAACAAAAACAAAACATTCCTCAGCCATTAACAGTAGCCTATGTAGCCTAGGGTATATGGTAATATAGGCTACG
This sequence comes from Centroberyx affinis, assembly GCF_046629955.1. Taxonomy (NCBI): domain Eukaryota; kingdom Metazoa; phylum Chordata; class Actinopteri; order Beryciformes; family Berycidae; genus Centroberyx; species Centroberyx affinis. The sequence goes on along the minus strand of NW_027278975.1, from coordinate 806,518 downwards.
TATATGATCATTTCATTTGAGAATTATTATTATTTCTGTGACGGGACTATGAATTAGGAATTTAACAGCAAATTTCACTATTCAGTGCCGAGAAAAATGAATATAGTTTTCCTATAATACATTTTCAAAGGATCAGACTCAATAGACCCTATTGTTATTAGATTGCTTAACAAACGTATTATTAGGGTGCATAAAATCAACATTAAATTCCTGTCGATGCTGTCACCTTTTAACCCCCCATTTTGTTTTTCTCAATCTCACCGAAGGATCTGTATTTCGTCACCCTCACTTGGCGGAAGGATCCATAAACAAACCTGGACGACCTTCTGTAAACACCGAAAATCACAACGTCAACAGGTGCACAATGTAGGTCCATTAAAGGATGACATTTTGGTGCAGGTAAGTGAGATAAAAAAAAATATGTCTTTGTTAAACTTTATTGTGGTTATTTATGTTTTATTTTACAGCCTTAAATACGCGGTGTTATCTTTTAGAAGAGAAGGATACAGGTGATGCTCTCCATCACCTGTTGGGGCGTGTTAACCTACAATGGAGGAACAACGGCTATAGAACAAGCTAGCAGGTAGACTAATCCTGGTGAAGATGATTAGATTACCAGCGTGTATTTGTTATATCTTCAGGTTTTGGTGAATGTAATGGAAAGCGAACAACAACAAACTACCGAGAGAGAGACAGCGCCCCAGTATTGGAGAAGTTGCAAGTTGATTATAGACCCGTCGTTGACAAATGGACTCTACAAAGTGTACCGTTATGATGGACAGCATTTCAGCATACCCGTGAGCATTTTTCAAGCCAATTTATTGTTGCTTCACAGACCTTCCAGTCTTAAACAGATAATATGAACAAGTTCTACCATATGGTGGTATACTATTCCCACAGGCATGGATGTTTTCCATTAAAATAATACTTGCTGTTTACCTCAGGTTGATGACTTAGGAGTGTTTCCTGTGGGTACAGTCAGAGATCCCCGCATCTGTCGGCTGTGGAGCAAATGTGATAGGACTGACCTTTTGCTTCCTAAATTTAAGGTGTGGAATTTATCCATGATTATGGTCACTATGATAATAATAATAATAATGATAATAATAACAACAACAACAAAAATAATAATGATAATAATAATAATGATATGTTGTAGTAGTATTACAAGTGTTATTAGTATTAGTAGTATTAGTATTATTAGTGTTATTATTAATATTACTATTATTAGTATTAGTATCATTTGTTTACCTATATTTCATTCCAGATTGATGAATGTTACGTTGGCCCTATTCCTCCCAAAGAAGTGACATTTTCCAGGTTGAATGACAATGTAAGGGAGGGCTTCCTGACTGACATGTGCAAGAAATATGGGCACACTGAAGAAGTAGAAATATTTTACAATCCCAAGAACAAGAAGCATTTAGGAATTGCCAGAGTGATTTTTGACTCTGTCAAGGCTGCAAAAGACGCTGTTCAGCACCTCCATCAGACTTCAGTGATGGGGAACATTATTCATGTGGAAATTGATCCAAAAGGTAAGACAGGCACACTCTTGATAGGAACTTTAATATTAATTTTCATGAATTGGAATTAGTTGTTGTCAGCATTACTTATGATTACCTTTAATTTACCATAACATGCAACCCTCTCCAGGTGAAAACAGGACGCGATATCTCCAGCTCCTGTTAAGTGGGCTCTATACCCCTTGGACATTGCCAGTGGGCAGCAATGAGCAAACTCTTCAAAGCCTTATTGACAATTTGCCGGTAATTTGCTGTAGCTGTTTAACATTTGTTAAAGCTGCTTTTGTACAGTTTGAACACTGAAGTAACTTATTGCTATGATAATTATCATACCAGACCAGACCAGCTGTTAAGTTAGTAAGTATTTGTAAGATTAAGCTTTCTCAATAAATCTCATGTTCTCATCTGGTTGATCTGAACCATTGTCCACCTCCTCCAGGGCAGCACATCCACCCAGAGGCAGGGGAACATCTCCAGCCCCACCAGCGTCGCTACACCTCTCTCTCTGGACACAGCCTACTCCAGTATTTGGCAGGATACGCCCTGCAGCTTTGGGCTGACACCATGTTCTCAGGGAACCCCCCGTACTCCTTGCCTGTCTGGAACTCCCCTCTCCCAGGACTCTTGCTACTCCAGTCTTCAGGCGACTCCGGTCCTCCAGGGGGAGCCCCCCTCCTACAGTGTTCAGAAACCACTAAGACGAGAGGTCTGCTATCGCAAACCTGTAAGGTATCATGGGAGATCCCGCAAAAGCTCAGACTTCAACTCAATTTTTAAGCATTTCCAGCCGCTGTTCCCCCTCCCTGCCCAAATGCAAGCCACAGGTAACAACCAGCAGCCTGCCTCGTGGGGTCAGAATGCACAATCCTCTGCTCACAACAGTACAGAGCCTTCCTTTCACCTCGCCCCGCCTGGTCATGAGTCCAGCGAGGTGGTCTCTTCCACCTCTAAGGCTTTATCGCTGAACTGCAACTCTCTCAGCATCTTAAGCATTAATGTCATAGATGAGAGGCAGGCAGCAGCATCTTCCCCACCTGACTGCCATGCGTGCGTAACAGAGTTGTCCCCGACTGCTGTTAACGCATCTCCTGGAAGCCCCCATCCAGAGACGGACAGCTTGGACTCCCGCATTGAAATGTTGCTGAAAAAGAGCCAGAGCTCCCACGCCTCGTACTTTGATGGAGGGGCTTTGGAGTCTGCTGTACAAACTCAGGACAGCCCCACTTCACCTTGCTTAGCTAAATACTCTCCTGCCTCAGATTACTCACTTGATTGCACTCCAGCTCTTTGCAGGTCCCCCACAACCAGCCCACAATCCTCCCACAATGCTCTAGAGGATGTCAGTCCAACACCCCTCACTGACAATGAAGAGGATGAGACTATCCAAGCTGTTGCCTCTCTTTTAAGAAACTCCCAGTCTCCCACTTACTCTCATCTCACACATATAGAAAGAAGGGCTAATGCAAACAAGACTCCCTCAGACAAAGATAAAAGAAGACGCCAGTCATTGTTATATCTCCAGGTAATACAAATAGAGCCCTGACATATCTTCTACGCAAATGTATAATACTGATATAATGATGGTACTTTCTAAAATGTATTTAACAGTATTTAAGTTAATGGATACAGGTAAGGACTTCTAGTTGTCATTATATGCTGCTGTACTTCATTCATGAATCAGTCATGATTTTTTTCTGTCTGGCCCACAGGAACTTCATGCACCAAATGAGGACAAGGAGCGCTTTAATAACAAACAATCTGTACCCAGCAAAGAGCTCTCCTCCCTGCCTCAGCCTCCTCCCTCTTCCTCTTGCATTCTCACCACTCAACGCCTTTCCTCCAAGCCTCCCCCTGCCACGTCGTCTGGACACTCTCACCCGCCTGTCACCTCTTTCCCTTTCCCCATCCCTTCCGTTCCCCCCTGCATTCCACCTTTCCCAGTTCGCCTGCCAAACGGCACTATTCCCTTTCCACCTCCAGGCTGGATCCTGCCTCCAGGCCATCACACCGGTCTCCCTGTGCCCCCCCCTCCTATCCCCCCCCCTCCCATTTTGCTTGGGCCCCCTCCACCTTTGATAGCCCCACCCTCTGTTACACACCCTGTGCACCCCTACCCTTTACACATGCAACCTGCTGAGCATTTGGACAAGGGAAATCCCCCAAGGCATGGCAGTGCACCCTTATCATTCTGTGGGCCGCCCTGGCCCAGTTTTCCCAGGTTCAACCCCTTTGTGCCACCACCGGGGTACAAGCCTGTGAGGGAAAACCCTCATAAGGTCACAGTGGAAAAGGTTTTGGGAGTGATCATGGAGGAACTGAAGTCAATCATTAAAAAGGACATTACACGTAGAATGATTGAGGGGGTTGCTTTCAAGGCATTTGAGGAGTGGTGGGACTGTCAGGAGAGGAAAGCAAAGGTAAGTTCACCAGACTGTCATAGCAGTATCCCTGTAATGGCAAATAAAATACATACGTACATATATGATTGATTGGCTGAGTAAATGAACTGTTCTGTGTTCTTTGCCATTCTTCAATGACAATGCACTTTTGAAACCAGTAGGTTCAGTATTATTGCTATTGTGTTGTTGTTTCATTCCTAAGTTTGCTGTGGCTCCTTTGAAAACTGGGGTGGAAACAGTGGAAGAGAGGACCAAACCAATAAATCCCATCAGTCACATCATAGGCCAGCGCAAAAAAATTCAACTGCCTTCTTTCAAGGTAGCACTAAAACCATTCAGCTTCATATGAAAGGTATCAGAATTTGGCTTTTGAATTATGCCATAACTTCATATAATGTTGGCTAACATTGTTATGCAGGTAAAAAGGAAAAGAGTCCATGATCCTACTACATCAGAAGAGCTAGATAATGTGTCGTCTTCTGCTCATGACAATGAGAGTCATCTAAAAGATTCTGGTAAGTGCTTTTTATTCAGTTAGCCTGTATTTATATGACCCTCACTGATCATCTGCTGTAGACTGTAGCTTACTCAAATGTGTTACTGTCTTTCCATGTGGCTTTAGAAGTAAAAATGGGGGATGATATAGCGAGACCTTCATCTGAAAGAGCTAAACCAGTTGGAGATGGCTGTCCATCTCTGAAACGCAGGCATGCAAGACCGCTTGAGCTTGACAGTGATGCTGGTGAAGAGGAAGAAGAGGACAACACACTGAGTGACAAAGAAATTATATTAGGCAAAGAGGAGAATACTGTGCCAGTTGATGATGCTCCTAAAGTCCAGGTAAATAGGGATTTTGCATGAAAAGTTGGCTAATAGTAGAATTACAAATAATGCCCCAATTCAGAATTAAATCAGTGTAACAACACTATTTGAATGAAGTCATTTGAATGGTGTGTTACACCGTTGTAAAAACATTATGGATTAGAGAGATTTTCATCAAGCACCTACACAGTAATATTGTTTACTACTTACCGAAAACTTCATTAACTGTGGTCTTGATCCAAGAACTAATAATATGTGAAAACTAAAAATCTAATCTAATGAAAATTAAAAAAAAAAAAAAACTTTCAGATGTACAGTATGTAACTCATGATGGGTTATGATGGGTTACAAAAAAAACTAAAAAGTTGATTTCAAGTTCTTGAAGTCAAGTTCTTTCACAACAATATGTAAATATATAATAATATTTATATGGCCAAATAAATTCTGGATTAAATAAAGTATAACATATTGCATACTGTAACTGGTCACTCTGTTACTTTCATTAGTGTGACATAGGTGATCATGATGATGGTGATAATGATGATGATCATGAGGAGGAAGAGGAGGCAGTACAAAAACACACCAAGGGTGACGATGGCATCATCTGCAGACCTACTGATGGAGTGCAGTTCTCAGATAGCGGTATGTTAAAAGATCAGACAATTATAGTGTTGTAACTGTGAGCTATGTAAATAATGTAATAAACACTTTGACATGTTCTTTTGTTTTCAATTGAAGCGAGTCTTTCAGAGACCAGCTCCTCAGAAGAAAGCGAATGCTCTTCAGACTTCGACTCGTCTGACTCCTACTTCTCAGACACTACCGACACGTCCTACTCTGACCTCTGTTCTGAAGAGGAGGAAGACACGGAGGAGGATGGCAAGGAGGCCAGAAGTGTGGAGTGTGTAGTGATATCGTCAGACGAGGAGTCGATGGAGCTCGAGCCCCCCGTCACCCCCTCAGCCCCCCTCACCCCCGGAGCTCAGCTGGAGCTGGAACTGGGCCTGCAGGACTGGTCAGAGGGGGCTCATGGCGAAGAACCAGAGGAGGACCGGTACACATCTTGTCAACATGACCCCCGTGATCTGGATGCTATGATGGAGTTCCGAACCAGCGAACACCAGGACCAGGACCTCCAGCCCTCATCACCTATAGGACTTCCAGGTGTGCTGTATCGCAGGAGTTGGAAATAATTCACAGCATCAGGTCAGATAGTGTCAGCTAAGGTGTCAATCAAAGAAAAATATGCTAAATTTACTTTCAAGTACTTTCCTGTGATTGTTTCAACTTTCTTCTATAAAATAAACCATGGAAAGTATTTCCAAATATTATTTGACCCAGGTCTGCTTCATACATATTAACTCTGGGGGGTAAGTGTCAGATTATTATGTTCACAGATTGCTCTTATAACTTGATCATCATTAATTATCTTCATAATTTAGAAAAAGATGTATTAGATGCAAAATGATTGAGGATGTAATGAAAATGCAATGATTTATAATATTTTCATGTGATTTATTTAGTAACAGTGGAGCCCAACTTTGATGTGGAGATGCAGAGTCCTGAATGGAGGGTGGAGTCGCTGGAGAGCATAGAAAACCTGAGGCCCCTCACTCCTACTGGCTGCCTGGTAGACAGTGACCCTGACCTGATGATAAGGACCAAACCATCACCCCCCGTTGTGGAGGAGGTGGAACCACCACACACACCTGGCAAGGGAGTAGCAGCTCAACTGGACAGTGAGGACTCTACAGACGAACTCCTCTTTCTGTCTCCAACAAGCAGTGAGCCTGATCTGTCTCCCTCTGAGCCCCAGGCTTCATACGCAGTGTACCAGGACATGCCCCAAACCCCCGGCACAGAGGAGAGGAGTAGATGGACTCCATACAGGTCTGGGAGAGTTCCAGCCACGCCAGGCAGAGAGATAACCCTGTCAGAGGGAAGCACAGCGAGGAGTCCACCTCTCAGCAGCCCACTCCCTGTTCCTTCCCTGTCCAACAGTCTCTACATCAGGACGCCACAGACGCCTGGAAGAGACATTATCCTCCCCCGAAGAGCCGTAGTCCACAGGAGGAAGACAGGAACGGTGACCGCCTCGCAGGGAAGGAATGCCTTCTCGCCACTTTTGTGTGATGAGTCCGTCAGAGACTCTCCCATCATACTGTCCTCTCCCTGCAGCCTCTCCGACTCGTCAGCAGAGACTCCTGATGGGAAGAGTCTGCGGATCGGTTCTGGTGCGAGGATGAAGCCGCTGCAGGGGCTGGAGAATATGCCGGGCCTTCTGGACGAGGAGAATAGGAGAGAGACAGAGAAGTGCTTATTGAGGAGAAAACAATGGAGGTGGCAGAAGATGAGGAGGAGGAAAATGCGACAATGGCAACGACAGAGATCACTAAAAAGAGTCACGGCTTCACTCTCCTCCCCCAGTCGTCCTCACAGGTGCCGCTCACTCTGGGAGGAGATGAGAATCCTCCACAGTGTTTGGAGGGAGGGCCTTGATGAAGAAGATACAAGGCTGCTGCAGGTTACATATGAGAGGCTGCAACAACAGGATAATGGTTTTGGTTGGATCAGTGACACTGTCTGGATAGCTCATCCTCATATCCTTTTAAACACACAGGTGATGAATTAAAATCAGAGCAAGGAAGACTTATAGTCACAGCTAAGTCAGTGATGATGTGTGAAGAGAGCATGAGAAGGTCAGAGGGCATGACTATCTTATAGGTTGTTTCTTGGTTCAGGTCATATTTTTGACAATTAATAATTAAAGGGCTGCACAATAAATTTAGAAAAAATCTAAATTAGAATAAATCAATTCTATCATGCCCAAATGAAGTTTCATTTCCTAACTTATTTTGGCAAAAAAACAACCTGATGTTCATTGCATAACTGGGGTGTTGTAAGTAAAGGGTTCAAGAGAGGGCTTCAGTAATATTTAATAACGAGTTTTAGTTTCATGCCAGCAGTCACAGTGTCACAGTGTGGTCACATCACATTTTTCAGATTGTGAGTATCTCATTTTGAAATGAAACTCTTCAAATGTGGGCAAATGCAATTCATGTAGCCGTCATGATTTTCATGACTTTGTTAATAATGTGCGGCCGTTGTGTTACCAGATTGGGCCAGTCATGAATCTGTGTATGACCTCCTTAACCCCTCCTCACTGACGGGAGTCCTGACAGAGAAGACAGAGGAACACAACTCCTGGCAGCACAGCCACATGACTGGATCTGCCCGCAGCGAGGGTTTCTACAAAATCAGCAGGAAGGATAAAATGAAATACCTCAACACAAGGCTGGCTACAGAGCTTCCATCTACCAGCACTCAGGTATTAAGGGGGCAAAGTGTGGTTATCTCTCTGACCAGTTAATTATATGCAATGCTTAATATGAACAGACTGGATGAAGGTTGTGTTTTTTCAGCAGGGAAAGTGCATCCCAGCCCAGCCTCCGACCTCTTTGCGTGCTGGATCTGACTTCAGGTCTGAACAGCGCCGCCTGCTGTCCTCTTTCAGCTGTGATAGTGACCTGGTCAAGTTCAACCAGCTCAAGGCAAGTTATGAGTGAAGATATTCACTGATAATAATATACTCCACTACACTACAAAAAAGCCAGCGCTAAACTAATAAGAAACATAAAACTAATATGAAAGCTTTCATTCCAAGATAATGAGATCAAATAAATTTTACCTTAAGTTCACTCGTCAATACTTCAAAACCACATATGGTTTTGAATCGAAAACAAAACAATGGAAAAAAATATCTCCCTTTGGTCAACAAAGTATATAAATCCAGGTCCAGGCACAGCTATGAGTTAAACATAAATTGCCTTTATTTGGAGGAAAAATAAATATAAAAAGTACTACCTACGCCTTCCTCAAGGTGTACTATGTTTTTGTATTAGGATGTATTTTTTCCCCATTGTTTGTTTTCTGTTCAGTTCCTCCCAACCCATGAGCACCTGTAAAGCTTGTCTGAAATAGCGGCGCGCTCCAAGAGCAATTCTTCACCTGGACCCATGTCTCATTTTGGAATGAAACTCTTCATATCTTTATGCCTCAGTTCCGCAAGAAGAGGATCCGTTTCTGCCGAAGCCACATTCATGACTGGGGCCTGTTTGCCATGGAGCCCATAGCAGCAGATGAGATGGTGATTGAGTATGTGGGCCAGACCATCAGACAGGTGAGACAAACACAAACTTATGCTGAATGGCAGATCTTACATGAGGCAGGGAAAATTAGTGAAAAACCCCCAACAATCACCACTGAGATGCTCTTGAACAAGGTGCTCGTCCCCCAATTGCTCCTGTGGCCCAGTGGGACCCTGTGGTTGTACTGGGTAGTTTCCAAGTGTGTAATTGTATGAATGCGAGCAGGGTGGTGCTGATGAAGAGTGTAAGTGCTAAGCAAACCTTCCCTGGATAAACAAAGTTGTTTTTTTTTTTTTTATAAAAATGGACACTGTTGGACTGGATATACACCTCCCATGAATGGGCTTATCTGTTCTCTTCCTCCTCAGGTCATTGCCGACATGCGGGAGAAGCGTTATGAGGACGAGGGCATTGGGAGTAGCTATTTGTTCCGGGTCGATCAGGATACCATCATTGATGCCACTAAATATGGGAACTTAGCCAGGTTCATCAACCACAGCTGCAATGTAAGTAAGAGCTGGTAGGCAATACAGAACATTACAAATATTAACCTGAAGACCTGAAGATATACTGGCTGCTGTCTAGTCTACTGTTCATAACATGTCTTTCACTGTCCACTTGCCCTGTGGTGGCTTTTCCGTTGTTTTTCTACCATATGTGTCAGTATGTATTATGAGCCTTTGTAAGAATGTTGTTGTAGTTGCAGTTTTGTTACAGACTTTCCATACCTGGCTCTTTTTTTGTCTTTCAGCCTAACTGCTATGCAAAGATCATCACTGTGGAATCTCAGAAGAAGATTGTCATCTACTCCCGGCAGCCAATCCACATCAATGAGGAGATCACATATGACTACAAGTTTCCCATTGAAGACGAGAAGATCCCTTGTTTGTGTGGAGCAGATAGCTGCCGAGGCTCCCTGAACTAACCGCTAATGCGGTGCGTCATCTCCAGCCCCGCTTATGCCTCTGTTACGGATTGTGTTTTTCATACCCAGTCAAGAGACACTGTAAGTCTGACATTGGCTTGTAGTACTCTACTACAAAAACACAGAAACTTGAGATGTGGCAAGAAGAGCAATTTTAATACTGTTCCAAGAGCAGTCAATAACAGTCTGCAGGTCATGCAGGAGCTCACAGACACAGTCCAGTTTCAGAGAAGGGATGAAGACTGGTGCTGCTCTGTGAATACGGATTAAGCCTTTAATAAACTGACCTACACATCACTTACACCAGGGATGGGACTAAGCACCTGGAACTGCATTTTTATAAGGATAATATGATGTATAGTAAGTTTGTATTGACCTCAACAAGTAATTCATTGTCCAAATGAATACATACATGTATAGTAAAATGTTTTCGTTCATGAGAGCTAAAATAATGTTTTGCTTGTGTCAAGCTTTTTAAAAACATTTTCTTGTTTACATTGTTTGAGAAAAGAAGTGGTTGATTTTATTGATAAATGTTGAATATGTCCCCCTCTTGATAACTGATACAAATTACAAAATACAGTTGCTCTTTCATACAGACACACAGGTAACATTACAATGCAGCACTTTTTAACACATGCACTTAGAATAAATGCTAAATTGAAGTAAACAATATAAGTCACAAAAAATGGAGTAGGGAATAACAAATATAACCATGGATTTTGTTTTTTTAGCATCAATAAACTGATGTTTTGTGCGTTTTTATTGTGCGTCTCACATCATCAGAGTATTGACTTAGTATGCTGCATATACTGTAACAAGTAAACATGACCCTCCAGACATAATGTCTTTTCAGAATAAAATAATAGAGCTCAGAGTGATAGTTGCTGAGGCATCATAGAGGGGAAAAGCTGGATTCACATGCTCTTCGACACTCCATTTGGTGTCAGGATAGTCAAATTTCCTCTAGCGTTCTGGTCTGCTTCAATGGCTTCGAAAAGAGACTTGAAATTTCCTGCACCAAAGCCCTGCGTACAAAAACACAAGCATAATACATCCAGTTATGCTATAGATAGCTAATTGAAACCTTTACATAAAGGTTTCATAAACCTTTACATACATCTTTTTTGCCGTATTAAAACACCAGTAGACTGGCTCCCTCACCTGGTGGTTATGTCTCTGAATGACTTCCAAGAACACAGTGGGACGATCCTGGACCGGCTTGGTGAAGATCTGGAGTAAATAGCCGTTGTCGTCATAGTCCACCAAGATCCTCAGCTCCTGTACACGAGAAGGAAATGGTATTACAAGATTATATTTATGTATTGCAAGGAATTTCTCCTGCAAAGGATCATGAAGCTGAATTAATGACTCCATGTTTGTTGTCTGTCATCCTGTGTGCTCCTTACCACACCAGATATTCTATTTACATTCTGCTTTTGTGCTCACCGCGGTTACAGAATGAACTTTACTGTGTCACAATGATTATGAAAACAGTATATAATCAGTTAATAAATCAGACAATCCCCTTCCATAGCATTGCACATGGACCATTGGACATGGTTACTATTAGATGTGGACACAAAGATGCTGTTGCGTTCAAAAAACTGTGACTAAATATAAAAACATCAGGTTCACACAATATTAGTTCTGACCTGCAGAACATCCAGGTCCTCTGAGATTTTGAGCTTTGACAGTTTCAGCTTCTCTCTCAGCTGTTTGTAGTAAGTGTCTGGCACAGACATGAACTCCATCCCACGCTCCTTTAGGTTACGAATCTACAATAAAGAGAACGGTCAGAGAATTGTTCTTGTTGCTACATCTAGGATGCAACGCCTTACTATGCTAAGTGGAGCGTCCTGTGGACTTACTGCAGTGATGATATCTGATGTGTTCATGGCAATGTGCTGGACTCCTGGACCTCCGTAGTACTCCACATACTCCTGTTGGTGAACACATGAGAGGGCAGGATACCTTTCATTTATCCATTATCCATTCAGGTATCCACTAATTATACCAGATTAAGAGTCCATAAACCTGAATATTTGTCAGCTTTTGACTCTAAGTACACTGATAACAGTTAATGAATCCTGTATGTCTTTGGTCTTACTCAGGTCAAAACTTCTTACTGTTACTTTTTGATTCCAAGTATCAAAGCTTAACATTGTTGAAGTGAGTGTGAACATTGCTGAAAAGAACATGCCTGGATTTGAGACTTGCGCTTCCCGATGGCAGGCTCGTTAATGGGCATCTTCACAGTCTCCTCATAGTTTGCCACCACAATGGAGCGCAGCGCACTGAACTCTGTCTGCAGCTGCTTGTCATCCACTGACCAGAAGCGGTGAAAGAGAAGGTTTTTCTGATACCTGTGATATCATGAAACAGGGGTCAAGAGCCATAATGGAGACAAGTCAAACATCACAAATTGTCCTACATAGCAGTAGTATTTCCATAGGTTAAATCAGTATTTGTGTTTTTGACTTGGACATCACCCAGCACGACTGGAATCTCAGGATTGCTTTACTATGTGACTTTCACACAAGCTTTTCAGATTAAAACCCCCAATTTGTGCTACACTCCTCTTCCCAGGATCATCCAATGACCTCGCTCATACACAGATCTGCCTCGCCCCTCCTTTTCATACGATGGGGCGCAAACAAGATCCAGATGTGGGGAGCTTTGGGGAAACAATCCAGGGAAACTGCTAAGTCATGGTGATACCTGACTCATGCCAAAAAGGCAGAGTTATGTAATACTCAGGCACCCTGTGACCCGCCCCTCCATGCAGAAACACATTACCATTCCACCACTGGAACCATCTCATCATCTGGTTGGTTTCCCACAACATGATCGATGAAGTTCAGCTTTCCACTTGGCCTGCAAAGAAAGATGAACGCAAAATCATACAAAGCATCAGCATAACATACCTAGCTGTAACACTGTCTGAAACTGGCATGGTTTGAAATATTTTTTTTTTCATACACCAACACCACAGTAAATGCTCCATACTCACAGTTTGGCTAAGGACGGGTCTCGGTACAGAGGAGGCTGGAAGCCTGGAAGAAACAGCCCACTGTATGCTGTCCTCTCCACAAATGTGTGTGTGGTGTCTCCATACTGCAGCAAACATAAATAAGTCTACTATCCTGACACTTCCTGGTACATTCCCACATTATCTTATGATGAGCTGCATTCAAATTGTGAGCAAAACTTTTCCAGTCTAAGTAAAGTTTTATCTAAATTAGAGGTTCACATGCATCAATATGAATGACTCCCCCTCACCGTCTGAAGCACAGCCAGCTTTACTCTACCATGCTTGTCCTCCAGTGTGTGGGGCTCCTTTACAATAATTGCACCTTGCTCTCGAGCTTTCTATGAAGCGGGAAAAAATATCATTGCATTCTTTCAGTTAAAACTCTCACGCAATGACATTTATTACTGGCAAGTGACAACAACTTCAAAAGTGACAACACATTTAAGTCTGGATTATTACCTGCACTAAGAAGTCACAGTCCTCCACTGTAAATGCAATATCCTTGACACCATCCCCATGCTTGACCAAATGTTCTCCCATCTCTGAGAACAGACATTATTTAAACACAGTTACAAAATATGATAAGGGATAAATTCATCACATGCAGGTATGAGGAATAAAACCCAGTGGCTGGTTTCCCAAGAAGCTCTTTGTTCTTCTTGCTGTCCCAAACTAATGCCTTTCCTATGCCTGGAAAGTGTTTCATTTTACAAATTGATTTTCCCTGTTTTATTTTAGTATAAACTCCATTGAGCATTCTTTGCAATTATTTCCGCCTCATGTGTGACGTGAAAGAGTTGTGTAAAGAAACAAACCAGCTGCTGTCAGTGCCATACCTTTGTTTCCAGGATTGAGGGCAGATGAGAACACATAAACGATCTGTGAAAGACAATGGCCAAAACATTTACAAGTTGCCATTTCCATCACCATCCATCGTTAAAATTACATTTTAATTGAGTCATTTCCCAATTCACTTGCTTTAAGATTACTCAAGAAACCCAGAGATTTTGAGCCAAACATGAACATGAACTTATTATACTATATAATCCCTTAGGTATGGTGTGTAGTTCTGGGCTCAAGCCACTGAGGATTCCTTACCTTGCCTTGTTTGACTGCATGGGACACCACATCTCGACTGCCTGTCTCCAGACCCTTGTATGCCAAAGGCTCAAATCCCAGCTTGTTACAATAGTATGATGCAGCCTGTTGAAGCAGAAGACAGCCTGTTTTGTACTTATCAATAAATAAAGTGCATTTCATTTGAAATTAGACAAGATTGCCCCAGACTGGCTTTTTACTGTGTGATAGCGCCATCTCCTGGTGATCAAAAGTGAGGTTGGACTCAGTTTGTGCTGTAATTAGCCCTGAAGTAGGAGGATGATGTGGACTGGGGTTTCACATGCCGAGGCCCCCCACCCCTCTGGAGAACCAATAGCCATGCTGAGAGTGTACAGCCTAGCCCTCCATCTCTGAGGAAAGTCAGGGAACTAAAAAACACAATGTGTCCAAAAGAGAGGAGAGGACAGCCAGTAGTTATGGATCATCATACCTGTTTAGCGTTTCCCACCCAGAATGTTAGGTGGTCAAAGCAGAGGAAGCGGCCCTGCTCGTGCTTGAGATACAAAAAGAGAACAGTTTAATAAGTGAAGGGTCTTGGAAATATTGACACATGGATTCTTAGAATGCTGCAGTTATAAAACACCTCAAGGACTTCTAACAGGAAAAACAAAGGTAGTAATCTGTAGCTTTTACAAACACTGAGCAACAAATTAACCAGATTTCAGTGCAGCGATTTTCCACTCAGCATCCATCTGCCTAATAAAGTGCAGCATCACATAATCCGCTCTGTTGGCTATTCAGTAGGACAAAATGTATGTTCAGGTTACCTACCTTTTCACCTTTATCAGTGTATGTTGTCTAGAAAAAAAACCATCATACAATAGTGTTGTTATACATGATATCAGTGTTACAGTGTTAAAGGACATTGAAATAAAGTATTCCTGTGCAAATAGAAGGTCCCAGTGGGCAGAGAGCAATGTAAAATAGCCATTTAAATAAAAAATAATTCAACAGTTGATATTCACTCACCATCTTGTTCCTGTTGACCTGACCTCACTGTTTGAATGTGTAATCTACAGTGAAGTCCTGAGTTTGAAGGAATGAGAAGGAAGTTTTCTAACTCCACGCCCACCGGTGTGTGAGGTGGAGAAAGGAGGAGGAGGAAGATGAGGAGGAGGAGAGAGAGTATCGATGCTTATTGCTCCACTGCTGGCGTTACACAATGATTGCAAAACCCAATATGTAAATACGCCACAGGTTTGACGTGTTCCTGTGGGTAAATCAACTGAATATTTTAATCAGTTATGTAGCGGTAAATACAAAAGTGGTTAAACTTTGACATCCAGTTGGTCATCAGCAAAGCAATAATTTGTGCTTGTTTCCTTTAAAAGACTCTATCTACATATGACTTACATACTGCTTACATACTTGATGCTACTGACTATGATGCATACCATGAATTTATGTCAAATAAAAATGTGTTTATTACGTGAAATAAAAATGTATGTAAGCCAAAAACAAATTTCCTGCAAATCCAAATTCTTCCCACAAAAGTTACAAGCAAATAACTTTGTTCAACTACACAGCATTTGAATTTCAGCTGCCTTTTTTTTTTTTTTTAGAAGAAGAAGGCCATATGTTAGCGTTTAGTGCGGAGAGGAGGCTCACTCATGCAGGACTCTCATTGGCTCATTGGTGGAGCGGAGTCGACCCCAGTGCGCCTTCACATGCCCCTCACCTCTCCCCCTCCCATCCACCTCCTCCACCTCCTCCACCTAGTTCTATGGTATTCCTTAATTGTTATCACTCAAGTTAAAGAGTAATCCTTTAGGAAAGAGAATCATAGTAAGCCTGTAATACCTTTTAGAAGAATACAAACATCCCAGCACAACTCTAAACTAAGAAGATTATAAGAGGATTATATAGTGATACCATAGGAGATAAAATGCTATATAGTACTATAAATACTACATATATATATAGTATATATAGTACTATAAGTACTATATAGCATATAGTACTATAAATTCACTGTTGAGTACCACAGATACACTGTAAGTCCCTATTGGAATGTTAAAGCAATATTCCAGTGATTCTTTTGTCAGTTATTATGTTATTTGTTTTGGCAAAAGATGTACCAAATTACAAAACATTGTCACTGAATGAATACATAACTGATATGATGAAAGTATAAAGTTGCTTTGTTGTCGCAACATCATTCACCCTCTGTGGTGCCATGGGTTTTAAGCATTTGGTGAATAGCTTAACATAATACTGCCACCTAATGGAATGACATGTATGTACAGCTTGTGTGTATGCATGTACGTGTTCATGCATGCATGTATTATGTATGTATGCACATATGTGTGTATGTATATATGTAAGTATTTATGTATGTATGTATTTTATGTATGTATACGTGTGTGTGTTAGAAAGAGAGAGAGGGGGGAGAGAGAGAGAGAGAGAGGGAGAGAGAGAGGATAGTGTGCATATAAATCATCAAATAAGGCAGCTATAAGTGCCTACCTTCTATATTCAATCAATTGAAAGATAAAATATTCGTAGCTTGAATCCAGTGTGCAGATATATTTTTACCTAAAAAAAACTATTTGGATGTGCACACTTCTGCTGTTGTTCAGCATGCAGTGCACACATTGATATCAATACAAAAGCATCACAGAATAAAGCATTTGTACAAATAAAAAAAATCAAGCTTATTATGTATCTATTATTTCCATAGGGAGAAGTGAAGTAAATCCCAGTCTAAGCTGTCAATCAATCTGTGATGTTCAATCCATTCCAGGAGTTATTTTGTGATCGTGTTGAGATGTAGATTCTTGTTGCGCCCACTTTCCTCAGCCTGCCTCGTCTATTATTGATTTCCTACATTTCCCAGAAAGCCTTTCAGCAACCCCCAGAGAACAGGTGTGAAGTTGTCACATTCAGCTGTTGGTTATACATGTAGGTGGAGAGATCAATAGTGGTAGTGATAGCAGAGTGAGAGTTTTTCCTGTCGAGAAAAAGTGAGAGTCAGACACAATGCATGGGGGCTACCTGGTGCCAAGGTGCAGCTGACTGGGCTGAATTTGCACACTGTTGAAAAAGCCAGAGGTGCAGTATACAAAATATGTACCATATGAGATAAGTTATAAAAGAATATAAATTCATATGCAATATATAAGAAATGAAAGGAAAATTGTGAATATGAAGAAAAATATGTGTAATTACAGCATTTATACAGAATGTGCAAGAAAGAAAATACAGAAATTGTCTAGATGTGTAGATGTGCATTGTAAAAATTATACACTTTATCAAATAACTCTAACTTTAAAACTTTAAACCAGTAACATAATAACAATAACTGTATACTTTTATAACTATAACTTTAACTATGCCCTTTGACTCAAAATATGTCACAAGCATGAGAACTACATGTTTCAATCTACTGTACCTGTATTATCTATTGTTAACTACAGTTTTCTCTATAGGATTGTTATTGAAACTCTCTATGATAATACAATAAGAACCATACTAAATTCTGAAATTGTAGTTATTTCTAGGAACAAGGCCCATATATATAAGATACAATTGATATAAATAGTATAGGGTTTTATGTTGGTATTCAAGATCTGTAACTTGAGAAAAGCTGGTGAGGTTGCTAATGCGGACCATCTGTATCTGTATCCTACAGTACAGAGAGCACAGATTCCCAGATGAGAAGGGAGGTGAGACTCAAGAACGCAAACATCATTACTTGTCTGACTTGTAGTGAAATGAGCAGCACTTTTCTATAGTGAATCATAACAATCCATCAGGGCATCAATTCACAGCTTAGAGGGAACTTTGACCCTGAATGCTCATGGATGTGGTGTAATAAGAAAAAATAGATTTCAAGGCTTCCATAGGCTTCCAACTGAATTTTTGCTTGATCTTTACTCTCCATTATAATGATAAAAACTACAAAATCGAATTTGGTGAGGCAAGTGCCAACCTTTGCCATACCCAACTTACACCCACTGAATCCATATGAAGCAGAAGAAACCAGGTCTTAATAAAAAATGGAAATTTAAATCAAACCAGATGTCTGACATAAGAAAGGCAATTGCATCATCATCAAATTCTCAACTTGGGGAGTTTGATCACGTCACAGAGACAAATATCACTTTTCAACATTTTGTTGTTCATCTTCATAAAAGGCAGTCCTGCAGACAGATAGCCTTTATAAATACAGGCCTGTTAGTTGGTTACTAAGTTCATCTGTTTAGCTCTACATTCCTATGACAGTGCAATATCACTCTAATGAGAATCCCCCCCCCCCCCCAAAACGCTCATGTTGTGACTGTCCCTGAAGATCTTTGTTTTTCACACTGTTACCAGGAGGCTGTCTGTTGTCAGGAGATGCGACTGCACATACATTCAGTTTCACAACTTGCGGGTTTAAATAATTGCACAGAACATAAGTGGGACACTATGAATTAAAGTGTTAATGGTGTGGTACTGGAGGTACAGTACCACCAGTACCAATCAACATAATACCAGAGTGTACCCCCAGTACCAATCAACATAATAATCATAATAATATCATAATATCATCATAATAGTCAAAGGCCATTTTTAAATGCTTTGTTTTTTAGTGCTTCATTTACACTACTATAGCATTTCATTACCACAGCACAAACAATGGTTCCAGACTTTTAAACAATTTAATCCAGTCAGAAAACACTGATATTGATTGACTGGGTGTTTTAACAGGTTTGCTGCTGTTTCATCAGAATGTTTTGAAGTCTACTTGTGAATCTTTCAGATAAGCTGAGTGTCTGAAGCAAGCCACAGTACATTACACTAGATATCCCCCTGATACGCAGCATCCCTGCGGAGAAAACACCTCAGACAATTAGCCTATGTTCCTCTCACACCCGCTTCTCACATGATTGCAGAGGTTCAGTTGAAGGGAGCAAAACAGCCGTTAAGACGTGAGGTAAAAATGAGCGAGCTATCCTCTGAAACGCAGCCGCAAATCCTGGTGAATGGTGAACAGCAGGAGGAACATCAGGATGAAGCAGTGAATGTTGTTACAGGAGAAGAGCAGGCCTCTGCCGGTCTGAGTGACCGAGGCACAGAGGAAAGCGCTTCTGCGGACATGGAGACACAAGCAAAGATGCAGTCTATCTTCCAACAGGTGCGCAACCAGATCCGATCACAAGTGGGTGTGAAAGCCCCGAAGAGCAGCATACTGGAGCTGGTGCAGAAGGTCAGAGACAGAGAGATGGAGATGACATCGGTGAACACGGAACCTGATGGGGAGAACAGCAGCGATAAAGAACAGAAAGTACCAGAGATGCTGACGGACGAATGCAGAGGTGAGATGGAGCTGAAAGAGGAGGAACGTGCTGCGGTTTTTGAAAAAGAGCTGGAGGCTAGTAAAAAGGCTTTAAGGGATGAGTTTAAAGAGCAGATTTCCCAGCTGCGTAAAGAAATGCAGGCTTACACCGACCAGGCTGTGAAGGACATGCAGAGGAAGATGCAGATGCAGTCCCACAGTCTACAGCAGACGCATCCCAGAGATCAACTGGAGAGCAAAGGCCCAGACAAGAAAGCCAAGTCCTCAGCGGCTCCTTCGCTGGCGTCCAGGAAGGGAAGAGTCCTGACCCGGACCATGACCACCATCACCCCCAAGACCTGCGCCCCCGTCATCATCGGCCCGCGCGCCAAGTCCGAGATATTAAGCTCCTCGAAAGATAAGAGCTCTCGGCTTCTGTTGAGGGATCCGGACTTCTCGGTGTTCACCTGTCCAGGCGGCAGGTATTACCAGAGCCGCAGGCCGCTGCCCCCCGCCTGCCCCCCGCTCCCCCTCCGCCACAAGCTCGTCCGGACAAAAGCTCAAACAGGAAACTGACTCTTCAACTGGGAGGTGAAGCTGAGCAGTCGTCGAGATCAGGAAATCTGGATCATTTATGCGATGGGATAATACATGTTGACAACAATAAGTCACATTTATAAACAGGGGCATCTTTTGTTGCTTGTTACCTATGACCATTGCTACACGTGGGATGTCTCTGTATCAAAGCTGTTACTATAATCCCACCTCAGGAAGGTTTTTTTATTGGAGGGGAGTAAACAGCAGCCTATCTGATCAGCTATATGACAAAGCTTGTTTTCTAGGCTAGTTAAAACAAAATATGAACCTAGTTGCTTTCAATGTTAAAACTGGTAAATGTGCTGTGTGTTTTTTTATTTATTTTTTTTAATTGATTTACCTGAAGTGTAAGCAATTAATCTCAAATATGGTAGCAAAACTTCCAAAATAATTAACTAAATTACTTTAACATGGGGGAAGGCACACTACAAGATGAAATCATCTATGCTGAAAGTTTTTTTATAGTTTCATAATTAGTTATTTCTAACATCCCACATTAAATTAGTGCACAGTGACAGCCGTGACCCTTGGCCCCTGAGGAAAAAATATTTTTGGTAATTGTGCAACCTGACCCACAGATGGCAGCAGTTAGCTCCTATAGGCTTCCCAATAATCCCATCTGTATTGTAAGGGTGGAGCAATGCCAAGAAGTGTAGAATGAGTCTGTGTTATGTCTCTTGTGTCATATTTCACGTTTGATTTGGGTTTTACCTTTTTATATGTGGATTTCTGCTCATAGAGATGCAGGGACATTTAGCTGACTGTGATCTTGGGTGAGTCACTATGAGGATAGGTGAATAAAATGACCTCCGTGTTACTTGCTGTATGCAGACCTGATGAAGCTGTTCTATAGCCAAAGGACTGTTCTAGTTGGTGTGGGGGAAAATAAAGCATGGGGTCAGCAAAATACACCGTGTGGACATTTTGTTTCTTTATCAACATTTTGAGCTATTATCAAAAATACATATGCTGCAACACAACAGTGTTCGTCACAACTCCCCCCCCCTACTACTACTACTACTTGATGAAAGTACTATCTTCCTTGGCCACAGGGGATTCTCCCCTGGTTGAGTGGTAGATGTTTAGCTCCTCATCATGAGTTAATAGCAGGAATAGCATGAGGGTTAATGAATGTACAAGAAGAATGGATTTTACACACCTTCTCAGGAGAAACTTAAAGTGTCTGAAACATATAAGACAGGCTGTGTTTTGGCAGCAGTAGCCTAAAGGTTAGAGAAGCATGAAGCTCGACCCAGGAGGTCATCGGTTCAAATCCCAGGACCAGCTGGGAAAATCTGTGAGGGGAAAGTGAATAAGTTGCCCTCTCCCCTCTCCCCTCTCCCCTCCCTAAAGCTCTGCTGTCAGGTTGCCCATGAGAAAGACACTGCACTCCCACTGCCTCCAGTGGAGCTGCTCAGTGACTGAGGGCTGTACTGTGGTGCTGGGCAGCTCCCAGGTGTGAATGTGTGTAACTGTGTGAATATGAACAAAGCAGTGTAATGAAGGAGAGCATGCACGCTCAGCAAAACCCTTCCATGATTAAATATCGGTCAGTGATAAATGGGTCATATTTGGTATGACTTGCTACCAGAGATGATTTTGAAGATTCACTTTGCAAAACTTTGTTGCAATGTGGTTTTGTCACCATTATGCCGATTAAGTACAGCCATAGGTATTCATGATACCTGAAAATGACAGAACATCTAATGATTTTCTCATGCTAGACCTTTGGATATTCAGACATTTGGCCATTTCTTTTTTCTAAAAAGTTGCTACATGATGCTGTTATCCAGCCTTTGATGAGGCTCCTGATCAGAGGCCTGCCATGAGCAGGCAGGAGCAATATTTAAGAGTGACATTTTACCATTTTTATCCTCAAATAGATGCACTCTTTGGATTTATGAGGTGTCATATGCTTTAAGTTATATGTGTAGTTTGTATTTGTAGCTATTAAGCCGTCTACTTCAGCAACTTTATTTACCTCTGACTTTTTTGTCAAGTCCTGAGCACCTGAGCGCTCTCAGCAGCTGAACTGGCAGTGGGACCGGTCAGTGACAGGAGATGCATTTAGTTCTGTAGCAGGCATAGGAGCCGTGTGCCTAGAGGCAAGCCCTTCACAATGGACTGGATAGAGAAGGTTGTGAAGAGGAGCTTTGTGTCTTGGGGATGATGAGCGCTGAGCACCCATATCCGGAGGGGACGCGAGCCCAGCACATTCAGGTCTGGCCAAGCCACGCTGTCATCGGAAGCGGCGCCTCTAGCCTAACGATATCCACCACAACCAGTGCTAATTGCTATGCACAATGCAGCAGGTCCCTGGTCTTTCCTCCAATTAGATGCTTTTGGAAATCTTCGATGTGATAATGCAATTTCAGAAGTATTCTTGGGTGTTTCCATGTTCTCTGCAATGTATTTTCTATATCCTGCAATATAGAGATGATGACTTTGAAGAGTTTGTAGGTTGGATTTTCCATGATCAAATCCCAAATACATAATCAATTAAATAAATAAATAACAAGCTCTGCAAGAAACTTGTCTCATGGTTTTGGCAGCACAATAGAGGAGGAAATCATTCGCTCACACATCACCGCCACTCCCTGTCTGTCAGTCAAACTGACAAAACAATCTCATGAAAACCCAGCAGAGATAGAGAGAGAGAGAGAGAGAGAGAAAGAAAGAAAGAAAGAAAGACAGAAAGAAAGAAAGAAAGAAAGAAAGAAAGAAAAGAAAAATCTATTTTGACAGTGTGCCACATATGCAAGAGGTTTAAGTCAAGTCCTTATGGTATACTGTATATCCTCTTATACATTTGTTCAGCTGGCTAAAATCCTCTCCCTCACCCAAACAGATCCGGTTAACGCTCTAACGGGCGGAGCAAGATGTGGACACGACCCTGAACAACAGTGAATAACAATGTATAATTGGGGGGGGGGCATTCAGAGGTCCATTTAAAAGCCTCGATTTCCTAATCACTTCTTCAAATGTGCCAAAAGATAATAACATTAGCATGAAAATACTGATCTCATGTAAACGTTGTGTTTTTCTAAGCTGTTATTCTGTCGGCCTGGACGGTTCCAGTGAGAGGCCACTTCCAGGTGAAGCCGGACAGATTACTGAGACAAGCTGATTTTAATAGTGATTCTTGAGCAGCCGTGGTAGCAATTTAAAGTCATCATGAGGGGAGGAGGAGGAGGAGGGTGTGGGGACTGCTAGACTCTCATTATTGGTGTGTATTGGACACTCACTTGGCCACTTTTGTGAGGCATGATTAGACCTGTAGTAACCCATTATTTGTAATTTATACGATTTCTGATTGTTTAGCTCTGCTGCCAGGCTATTTGGCCTCGAAACGTGTAATCATTCCATCACAGTCAAGGCAGATAAAAGCAAAGGAAAAGGGATGTGAAGATAGACTAAACTTTGCCGTGAAACATTAAGCTCTAACGTTTTTTCTGTGCATCCGGAGGCACATTCTGCAGCAAAAGGATCGCAGAACAAGCTCAGTAAGGGGCCATCTGACATTAGCAGCGGCTCACTTTCTCTGCCAGAGAGTTTGAGGTCATTTGAATGGGATGGAAACTGTGGAAGAAACAGAAAACACAGAGAAAACATAAAACTGAATGTATAATGCCCCTAAAGGCCCCACCTCCAGGATAATGAACCTCAAAGTCATGACAGTTTGTTTAAATTGATAGCTATCATATTATTTAAGTTGTAGCTAATTTACTTAGACCTATTCAGGAATACAGGAAAAGAGGTATTGGAAACATCAAAGGATCTCACACTTCAGGGGAGGGGGAGGCATCAGTGAGAGAGAAAACACACAAAGAAGAAGTAGTTGCATGTTAAAGGTGTGTACGCTGTAAACAAGCATGGAAACATGGCTTCAATGGGAGGCAGGGAGGGGGTCAAACTGCTACTTTCAAGGTTCCTGTTGCAACTGACTTGTTTGGGTGGATCAGAGGCTCTACTGTCCAGACTCATACACAGACACTTTATGTTATTAACAGTGCAGTGTGAGCCCTAATCCTCCGGCCAGATAGAGTTTCTCCACACAAAGCCATCAGTCCCTCTGAGCCTGCGGACAGAAAGGCTCCACAGACCGTTCTGCACACTGCCACTCACAACATGTCTCCTTAAAATGTATGCATTCATGTTCATTTCTCATAGGGAAAAAATATTTATCAATGGAAAATTGTCATCCTACCCAGTAATGTAAAAGGTAAAAGATGTATGAGGATGTATGTTGACAAATAAATGTACAGAAGGAGTTTTTTTTGCATATAAATTACATGAGTTTGATGCTACTAACTAATATGTATATTATGAACTTATGGAAAATGTAAAAATACACACTGAATTCAAGCTCCTAGCGCGTTTATTTGCCTGAAGACCTTGCAGGTCGAAAAGTTGTTTTCTAATAAATTAGCTGGGAGTCTGAATTTAGTGTGCAGATATTCTTCCATTTGCCATTAGTTTTGCATTTATCCAGCACCTGAGCCCAAATTGGGTTGGATGCACATACCTCTACTTCTCTCACACTATGAATTCATGCCATAAAGATTTATTGTTTGCCAAAGAAGATGGGTGAACTCTATTCTGCAAATAAAAAGGTGGGTAATTGGGGTTTAGTTGGTTTCACCCTCCATTACCTCCCTGATCCTACCTAAAGAAAGGCCATCACATCCCTCTGTACAATGCTTTTGGGTGCAGAAGTGCCCTTTTTTTAAGAGAAGAATGAGAACACACACACACCGCACATACCACACACACTCCCACACCCTGCCACCCACCCAACCACACACACACCTACACATTGGAGCAAATGCGGCCCACACTCCCCCCCCCCCCCACTCCACCAAACCCTCTTTCCTGGTTTTGGGCTCCAGTAGCTCCTTTGTGCTCCAGATTCACAGGTAAGACCGGCTGTATGACCAGCGGCAGGCAGAGTGACACCCAGGGCCTCTTTGATCTATCAGAGGAAGGACTGGGGGATAAGTGACCCCCCCCCCACACCCCACACCCTCTCTCCCAGCATTCTGCTCTGTGCTCCATGTTAACCCCACTAATGGATGAATTGTATGGATAAATACTTTCCCTACCTGGGTCTTTTGTGTTACGTGCCCTTCAGCTAATGCTGTTTCTTTTGCGAGTAATTATAGGAATGAGGAGCTGATTGTGTGTTTGTGTGTGTGTGTGTGTGTGTGTGTGTGTGTGTGTATGCATGTATGTGTCCATCTGCGTGTGTCTGATGTATTCTTGCAACAGGTGGACGAATGTTGGAGAGAAAGCAGGGTTAGTGTTGACAGGCCGTGGAATGTGTCAGATGTCTGTTTACATGTGCATATGAACACACACACACACACACACACACACTCACACTCACGCAGCACAGAATGCATTTGTTGCTGCTTGGGTGGGATGGAACAGCAGGGAGATCTGAGGGGAGGCGCAGCGTTGAGGCTAGCAGTTGTGTTTTGGTTCAGCTGCAGGGTGTTCAGATGTCCCATTTGGGTGTGGCAGCTCACACTGATGACAACACGCAGGAACAGACACCTGTGCCTGCTGGCTTCATGTGGAACTGAGACCGGAGATAGGACTTAATACCAGTGAGATTAGGATGGATGGAAGAATGGAGAACATATTGTTTTTTTGAGTCTGAAATGTATTCAGATTTTGATTTAATGACTTACAGAACATAAGAACCAGACCATATTTTGAGTTATGCGGAGTTAGGAAAGACCCACATTTGCTTATTTATTAACTAAAATTTACTTCATATGTGAATGTAACCAAGATTTATGTGCTCAAATTACTCGCACAATGTATCTTTAAAGCAGAGTGTGCGATGTCTTCTTTGTCTTGACAAGAGGTGGCAGCTGTGGGGCCGCTGATAAGAATTCCCAACGACCAAAACCCGTGCGCTAATGGGGCGGATCAGGCTCTATTCTCTTGACGGGGGAAAAATAATTTTAAGGGGCCAACGGATTAACATGGTTGAATTCCCTATGAGAATACTTCAGGAGCACTGTAAAGCCCCCACCCACACACACCCTCACACACTCACACACACACACACACACACACACACACACACACTCACACACATACACAAACAGGTCACACAGGCCACACACGAGCACAGAAAACATTTACGTGCATTGAGAGGGCTAGAAGTGTTGTTTTTTCGTTGACGGTGTCCCCCATAGACCCCCAGTGCTTTGGTCAGCTGGTATTCTGCGTGAGTTGAGTCGAAGTGGCCTTGCTGGCTAACACCATCGGACAAGCTGTCAGCCCAACTCATCTCAATAACAACAACAAGTCTGGCCAGTCCAGCATGCAGGATTGGCTCCACCCGGTTTTCCTCTGTCTTATTATCAATCTATCATCTGTTGTTTAGCATGAGTATCAACCGTATGGAGGCTGAAAATGCATTGTTCAGTGGGTGGAGCATGATGTAAGAGCTAGAGGAAAAGTTAAGGATTTGATTCCCATGTTAAAAAAGTATTAGGTCAGGACTCAAAGGCTTTTATAAAGGTCTGGTATGAAGCATAACTACATGTATGAGCAGTCCAGTTTTCCCCTGTGTGTGTGATGGACAGCTGAGGCCCTTTGCATCCTTCACAATGACCATCAGCGATCTATTTCAAGCTCTATCAAGCTCTGTCAAATCTGTTCCATTCTCCAGGATGGCCAATGGGTAACATATGATCTCTCACACACAGAGAGAAGACGAATCGCACAGCCTTGCATTCTCGCCGTTTCACATATGTTGTTACTTTAAGATGTGCTACAGGATGAACCTGCATGAGCCGCGATCTGCTCCAACCTCCCTCTGCCTCGGCACCTCGTTAACTGTAGTTCATTTCTCTGCTCTCTCGTACTCTGACATGTGCGGCTCTAAGTCCTCCGCTCTATCATCAGTGTGTCTGAGCATCTGCAGACAGCCCCCCCACACGCACACACACTCCCAGCCCGAGCCCTCCACTCCTGCACCGACCCCTCCCCGCGCCACACAACCGCTCTAACTGCAATCTCTTGTCAGCAGGGACAAATATTGACTTGTTCGGTATCCTGACTTCTGCCAGGATTAGAGCCCCACTTCCCCCCTGCCACCATCTCTAAAACGGTGATTATGTCCAACAGAGCTCATTACTGTCAAATCAAAGGATCCCTCAGAAGAGTCACTCATTGGTAATGACCCCATTATTCAGTGAACATGTGGGGGCAGGGGGGCTGGCTGGCCTCGCCTCCTGCGGATAGATAGTCCTGTCCAGAAGCGCTGCTGATAACGGCTCCAGTGCTATCGATGCAGACCTGACAGTGATACAGACAATATGTTGTTGTGACAATAAATATTACTTTATATGGCTTTTAGACACTCTAAAACCAACTTAGCTAACCCATAAATCTCTTCAAGTAAAAAAATCAAAACAACAACAAAATTTTCTGAAAATGTATTGAATAAAGTAATTCCTGAGGCTGACTGCACCCCAGGGTGTTTGGATGACTTCAGTCTGGTGCCCTCTTGCGTCATTTTCTATAACTAAAGGCACTGATCCAAATTCAAAACCCACTCATTGTAACCCATATGTGTTGTCAAAAACTTTTTAAGTACCACAGGTGATGGCAGTCGCAACTGAGTATCGAATACACACTCTCTCAGGATGACCGCTGCTTTGCATAATCCGGTTACAGTCTGGATACTGGCTGTGAATGAATAGAGATTAGAGACCTATTAGTCTGAAGGTGTAAACCAAATGCAAGGCATTCATACCAAAGCTGCAGCCCTCTGGGCGTACTTATCACTGAAATAACAGGATGGTGTGGTGAAATGCTCTCCAGTGAAACCGATGTGAAACTTCAGGTTGAATGAAAGAGGCAGCACATCATGACTTGTCTCGAATTTCCAGAGCTGCAGACCTTTTCACACAAATAAATATTAAATTTTGTACTTATGTTAGAAACCTTTTTCCTCTGATGCTGCTTTCCTCTTTCTCCAATCTCTGCCTGCAAAATCAGTCTTTCTAAGCAGCACTGTTAACAACAAATGTATTGCTTTGGATTTCACACACACACACAAAGTCTCAAGAAATCTAAGAGATTTGGTTCATAGAACACATCTTTAATACAGTAGTTAGTTACAATGATGTCAAAAAATAAAACATATACATCAAATTGGAACATTTATGAAGTTCCTTTTCCCCCTTTAGTGCCGGGACCACACTGCGAACCCCCCCTCCCCACCCCGCCCCATTCCTGTTCCCCGACAACATTTGTCAACTGCCATCTGCCTGTCTGCCCCTGTCTCCTCCACAAACTATATAATTAAGCTGCAACACCTTTTCTCCTCTTACGCCCCCTCCCTCCTGCACCCCCCGACTCCTCTACCTTCACAAACAACAAGCTTAAGAGGAGACTGCTCCGTTTGAGTTCCCTGCACACACACACACACACACACACACACACACAGCCCAGTTTCTGACTCTGTTCATTTAACAAGTGCTTCTAAAACAAAACATCAATAGATCTGAAAAAATGCTATGGTATGAAAATACTGTACAGCTTTATGTTTTACCCAGTGTAAACAGATTTCCATGTAATAAAGAATCAACATTGACTCACAATTCTTAATATCAGTGTGTGTTGTTAAAATCATAATTCTGCTCACTCTTATAGTACAAAGGAGAACTTTTGCAGAGCAGGAGGAACAAAAAAATATATACTTTTTTCTGAGAGTTTGAGGGACAAAGCAGCTAAGGAGCTCAGCCAGCTGGCTCTAGCTTCCCAAGTCCAGGAGTTCGAGTCTCTTCTCGCCTCAGACACAGAGCATCTACCCCTCTCATTGCTCCATAGAGGAAACATAATGAAATTCATGACTGCGCGCAGTGACAATTCATAGTTCCTCATCTCAATCATGTCTTACCAGCTTTTAAACAACGGACACGTAAAGTCTGTATTTTTACAAGTGTTCCAGTGGCTGGAGCCGGGACCGTCCTGCAGCCCCGCTCCACCAATCCTCTCCTCTCTACACCTTGGTGGCCAGAGACTGAACCTCTGACTTCTGAGTCTGGGCGCTGAGTGTGGACGACATGGAGCTCATCTGGCCATGCATGGCCTTCTTCAGGTTGAGCAGGCACAGACACTGGGAACGAAAGCGCAGGTCGAAGAAGGCGTACAAGAACGGGTTGAGGCAGCTGTTGACGTAGGCAAGGCAGGTGGCATAGGGGTGAGCCAGCAGGAGGAAGCGCAGGAACCCGCAGGAGCTGGGAGCCAGGTTCAGGTAGGAGAGGGCGTCCATGCTCTTCAGCACGTGGAAGGGCGTCCAGCAGATGGCAAACACCACCACCAGTGTGGTGATGATCTTCAGCAGCCTCTTCTTCTTCTGGTCCTCCTTGCGCAGGTTGTTGAAGTGGCGTGTGACGGTGCAGCCGATGAAACAGTAGAAGATGGTCATGGCCAGGAAGGGCAGCAGGAAGCCCAGGGCAGAGGAGGACAGGCTGAGCCCGGCGATCCACAGAAACTCGTGCCTCTGGTTCATCGTCACCAGGCTGAAGTCCATGGCGCACGTGGTGCGGTTGCTGTTGAGGTCGTTCACGGTGGTGCGGAACAGCAGCGTGGGCACCGCCAGCAGGCCGGACAGGAGCCAGATGGCGCCCAGGGAGGCCAGCATAGTGCCCCGCGAGCGCAGCCTGCTGCTGGACAGAGAGTGCACGATAGCCAGGTAGCGGTCAAAGCTCAGGCAGGTGAGGCAGAAAACGCTGGCGTACATGTTGACCAGCACAACATAGCTGCTGATCTTGCACAGAGCCACACCAAAGGGCCAGTGGTAGCCCAGCGCTGTGTACACGGCCCAGAGAGGCAGGGTCACTACAAAGGTGAGGTCAGCGAGGGCCAGGTTGCCAATGTAGACATCTGCCGCCCGACGCTTGGATTTGGACCTCCAGACGGTGAAGATGACGACCCCGTTACCTGACAGACCCAGGATGAAGATGAGCATGTACAGCACAGGGATGAGGGAGTAGGAAGGCTCCCACTCTGAGAAGTCACAGGCAGTCTCATTGTCATCATAATATTCATAGTTATCTCCATATTCCACAGTGGTGGCCTCCATGCTGAGGTTCTGTTGCAGTGGAAAAATGTAAAAATCCTTAGTTTGGAAAAAAGTAAAAATCCAAGGCTTCAGAAGCAGAGCTAGATAAATCAAGGCAAATATCAACGCCAACTGAGACTACAGTGTAACAGGAGTTGTAGGTTCTGCTGAGCTGCTGGTGGGAGTTGGAGGAGAGGGCAGATTGTATGTGAGAGTGAGGGCTGGTGCTGCCTGCCTTTTTAAACTCGGCCCTCCACACCCCTGGTTCACTCCCCGGACGAACCCCCTCCCCCAGTAAAACACCCCTCGGCCCTCCCCTCCTCCTCTCTCACCTCTTCTGGCGCAAACCATCCCTCTGCTGGGAGGACACCTAGAGAAGAACACGGCAAACGCCTTTAAAATAAATCCGACATTTAAATGTTTCCTTGCTTAATTACAATAAAATCTAAACTTTTAGACTTGGTTAACGCTAGTGGCTAACGATCCCACAGTTAGTTTTGGTCGAAGAAGGTTGTGGAAATAACAGGCAAACCAAATCTAAAAGTTGAAGTTTTGTTGCTTAAAGTTCAGCTTGGTGTATCGGATGTATGCCGAAATGTAGAGTAGACCTATATCAATAAAAAGGACCATAAATCATGCTTTACGAGGTGTGCACATTTGCTGATTAAGCAAGCCAAAGCTATATTGCCAGAATTTTTAACGCAGTTCGGCGCCAGTTCTCTCGGCACGGGACTGTGCTGCTGCTAATTATTGCTTAATTATACAAGAGTTTATAAACAGTTGTAAAAGATCAACGCAATGAATCGATTTCACCTATCTTTATTCCACCAACAAATGTAGCTCCTCAAGTTTCATACCGTTGCTATGGTTACGGGTTCCCAATATAATATGATTAATTGACAGATATGATTGATATGAATAATTGACAGAATGTAAACAATGCGGACTGATATATTTGCAGTGAGGTCTTGTCAGATTACAGTTTCTACTGTCAACCGTGGAATGTCTTCCAATATTCTTCTGTCGGAACTCCCTGCTGTATAACATATAATTATTTTCTGTAGGGCTGCTATTTTTTGGTTATATAACAAACAAGTAGCTTACTTTGTTAATTTTACTTACAACATAGAGCATGCGTAGTAGGATAACTGAAAATTTATATTTAACTATAATCTTTTAACTTTTCAGCGCTGCATTACTTGCTCAGCGGTTTCTTCAGGAAAGGTGGATTTGGAGCATCTGAAACAGGCCCGGACAGGCAGGTTTGCTGTTTTACATTACAATTACTCCAATTAGAAGGTTGTTAAAGGTGTAAACCGCCAGATTTATCACATTTTGTCGCTTTTTGTTGGCGATTGATAGTAAAAAAAAAAATCTAGACAAGCTGTTCCTACCTTTAAAATGCTGCAGCTTCAACACATCACAACGAGTTTAATGTGTTGTCTTGAAACGAGAACGTAATTAGATCGACAATGAATTGCAAACTGTTTGAAGATTAGATTAAAAGTCAATGGGAAGCTCAAGCGATGTGTGAATTCAATTCTCAAGTCTGGGGATTAATTTCCATGATAAAAGGACAAGCAAACAAACAGGTTTAAACAAAAACAAAAGGAAACTTCGCGTTGGCACCATCTTTGTGCTCGGGATGTCTCGGCCTACTTTAACCTGAAGTTTATTCAGAGTTAACTGGGCCTGTTGGTTGCTGCTGCATATGATAGAATCCTTGTCTCCTTGATTACATCATGTTCAGACTTAATGCAGTGCAACTGGCAAGGCAACAAATGAGCAAATAATAGGCTACATTTTATGGATAATTAAACCCACGACCCCTTGGATGCTCTTTCAGGCTTTCACTGCAGGGCCAAGCAGGGAATGGATTAAGGCAATAATGTTTGATCACGAATAGTCAGAATCAACTGACACCCCCCTCCCCTGCACTCTCTCTCTCTCTCTCTCTCTCTCTCTCTCTCTCTCTCTCTCTCTCTCTCACACACACACACACACACACACACACACACACACCACCCTTTTACCTTTTGATCAATGGCTCCAAATCCTTCATTATAAGTATGTTGTAGATTTTTTTTTTTTTTAAAGAAATCTGAATCTGTTTAATTATAATCAGTTTTATTGGCCAAGTAAGTTTGCACATAAATGTAATTTGATTGGGTTGCTCATGTAGGTCACATTACCTAAAATACCAAAATGATAACAAGTATATATAAATTAATGATAGACATTTAGGAAATAGGTCTCTGTACAGTATACACAGACTGATTGCATATTATATCTTCATTTTTATAAATGATGTTTTGTAGATTAAGTGCTCACTTAATGTTTCTTTTTGCCTTTTTACCTTTTTTATCAGCCATAAAGGTCAGGACTTTTTTAGTCGCTACAAGTTTAATCTGGAAATATGTCTCTAGCATCACATTGGTCTTTGATAACCTAAAAGATGTTAATGTATTCTGTTGCAGGGGGGCAACCATTTGGAAAACACAGATTTGTCAGGTTATTAAATTAGCTGGCAAAACTTCTGACTTCAGTGAAACAAAGTTTGGATAGGTCTGGATCATGTGATATTGAAGATTATTCAGGTTTACACTGATGTTGGGCGAGTGTTAATCATCCTGTTGGACAAGCCTCCTAGTGGTGACAGCAGAGAGGTGCTAATGAATCCCCACAGCAGCTTGTTGTTTCTGTCTTGCATGGGCTCTGAGTAATATCTTAGCTGAAAGGAAGGGCTTTCTGGATCATAACTTATCAGCTTGTAGTGACTGACTGGCGATTGTGCTGTACAGTAGAGACAGAGAGTTGGAGCCAGTTGGGTGGAGTCTAACAAGGCAAATACTTGATCCTTCTCTCAATAACAAGGAGATGTTGGAGCCCAGTCTCTCCTCTGTGGAGACACAACTATTGCACAGCAGAAGTGACTAAGACTAATGCCCAGCAGAGCCCAGTATGTCTACATACTTTGATGATTTTATATACATGTCTAAAATCATTCCTTAGTGCACATAAATCCATGAAAAAGCCCTGAAAGTGACGTTACACACCACCAACCTTTCCCAAAATACTGTTACCCAATGCATAAGCGTTGGGTAACAGGAGGATACATAAGTATCCTACAGCTTCCTCCAAATTGTTATTGGAAAAAATGCACTGTCCTTTTGCTTACTGTTCTTACTTACTGGAGCCTAGACAAAGATAACCCCACACACACACACACACAAACACACACACACACACACACACACACACACACACACACACACACACACACACCAGGTGGGTTCCGCCTCTATCTCATTCCCCAGGGAGAGGATTGGATGCCTGCTGCTTGCAGGCCCAGTATCTGTTAGACAAATAAATTCACAAATTTAAAAAATAAAGGAGAGTAGATAAGAAACAGATGGCCAGATTAGACCTTCGTCTTGGGGATCTTCAGAAGATCTCCTCACTTGTTAATCATCGCCTTTATAGTTGCCAAGATAAAATACTGCTGCTGATACAGAGGTCAGTTTTTTGGAGGGGGATTATGAAATGTGAGAAGTTTATTTACATTTACATTTTCTAATAAAATATATTAAATGTAATGTGTTGCAGAACTGTTACAGAATGATTCCACTTTTTATGTTTACATTGTTTTGTTTTTTTCCATCACATTTCACAACAGCTACCTTGAACTGACGTAGCATTGGTCACAGGGTTTTGTTTCTCCTGCAGGACTGGACCACACATGTGAGCTGGTTTCAGTGTCCCAGGACAGCTGTGAGTGCTTTTGATCTGGTGCTGAAATGACCCTGCTGGTGTAATATGACTGCTTCTGTCTCACGCCGACCACGGGCTTGGAGCTCCTGATAAACAATTCATGTAAGGACCACAAACAGTTTGCAATGTTTATCATGGATACTGCTAAGTCTGTGAATGGACTCTCCTGTAAATGTGTAATGCAGTTGCTTACAACCCTTTAATAGAAAAGTGTAGCAATCATACACTTTACACAGCTGATGTTTTTCAAGCACCTGGTGCGTCTGTACTGAGGGAGAGGGTGGGACTTGTGCGTTATTCATCTCCGCAGCACAAAGTTCATTGAAGTCAATGACAGGCGACTTGGGGGACATTTGTAACGGACGCCCCAGTCTGGCCAGAACTGACTGGAGGAGGAGATAAGTGATTGAGGGTGTAATCTGTGACCTGAGGCTTGTTTGAAGTGTAAAACCGTCAGCTACACGCAGATTTCCCCCCTTGATTTGTGGCCAATACAGCAGACCCTGGGCCCCACAAATCACGCCCAGGTGCCCGGGGTCCAGGGCCTCAGGGGGGAGGAGGGCGGACGGGGTCACAGCCTGGTGTCACCTGAGTCGGCCTGGGGACGAGGCTGGTCCCTGGGTACAGGCCGTCTCTGGAGCCCGGTGCTCAAAACTGTGAAGAAGCTCTCGGCGTCTGTGTGGAATGACAATTGCAAGGTGACTACTGGCTCCATATGCATGTATGGATGTTGATTTGTGTGCACATGGCCTCTATCCTCCATAACCCAGGCTCACTGTGAACCACAGTAAGCCTCTGACCTTTCACATCAGTTTGCTAAGCACCGACTCTGCTGTGTCAGACGACATCACACTCCTGTGCCATGGAGCCAGTGCCACGCCTCCAGATGTGCAAGGGTGCTGCTCCTGCTGGGGAGGCCGCTGATTGGCAGAGCATCTTACCCCTTTAAGCTTATCTGAGGATCATTTGCTCTCACGTGTCTGCCTCTTCTGTGCAGCAACAATTAAACATAAAGCTACTTAAAAAACTAAAAGCACAAGAACTGGAAAGCAAAAATAAATTCCCATAGTCTGAAAGAGCCAACTCTGTAAATAACTTCCAGAGAATATTGTACGTGCCTCATTAGCTGCTCAAACATGAAGTCAGCGGCAACACAAACAGCTTTCCCCCACAGCTGTCCTGTCTTGACCTCACTGAATTCAATAGAGCCCCCCACCCAATCATAAGAAATGTTTGGGTTGATAAGGTTTGTCTATTGTTTCATTTTTGTCGCCCTAAGCACTTTTCTCTTAATGAGCAATACACCTGTTGTCAAGAGTGGAAGTAACTATATAATTACATATACTCATGTTACTGCAATGGAGTAGCTTTTTTGTGTACTTGTGCTTTTTTGATTATTTTTACCTTTACTTTTATTTAAGTACGTTTTTGTTGAAGTATTGTACTTACCTTCATTTTAAATCACATCCACTACAGAGTACAGATTGTGTGGCTCTCCAGAAACTGGACTGTCGTAAACTGACAAATTGTGGAGCCGTTTGCAGTAAACAATCAGTCAGCAGAGAAGACAAGTGTAGTCTGGCTTTACTTTGTTTGTGCACTTTATTTTGTAGTTTCTAAATTTTCCAGTTAAACGGATCAAGTTCAAATTCTGTCCTCTCGTCCTTTTAGAACTGTAGGAAAAGATCACATGTAACAAAGTTCTCTTTTCTAAAAAGTAACTCAGTAACTTTTACTCTGAGTTCATTTTAAATGAGACACTTTTTACTTTTACTTCAGTAGATTCTCTACTCCACTGCCTGCATTTTGTTAGGCTACATCTTAAATTTTCAACACATTTTCAACATTTCTTTGAAACAAAACATGCATATTTATTTTTCCGTTGACATGAAGAATGGAGGGAAATTATGTTGGGCGGGTTTGAGCAAAACCTAATCAGTTTTTTGGTGGGTTTTTTTGGCCTGTATCATCTTCTTATAGTTTCTTATGGTTAGGAACACTGTGTAACCACTCAAACACGTAATTGTTTACTTGGGGTCTTGAAGCTCAGCAAAATGATTTAGAGGTGGCTCCATCAAATTCCCATATATTTGCTATTTCAGTGGTACAGTATGAAAAGATAACATTAACAGCCAGATTTACCATATCAACGTAAACATTGACCTATTTAAACTATCCAAGGCAACTGAGCTTGTGCATGCATCAAAGTAACGTTTTGCTTGGACGACTGGAGTGGAGCAGAGGGTTTATCTGCAGCAGAAGGCCCGCTGTCTGTGCCTGGGAGACAATGGGGGCCGACAACCATATCAAAACCCAAACAAGGCCCAGCCAGAGCAAAACTTCTGCAAAATGTGCAAGTTTATTATTGCTGTTGCCATGAGAAACAAAATTCTGACTGTTTATTTATTACTTATCTACCTTCCTTACTGCGCGCCTGCCAAGAACGAAAAAAACAACACAATGAAGACAGGAGCATAAATTGGCTCACGCTAGTTTTATTGTGAGAAATCAGTTCGTTCAAGTTGCTTCCCAGTTCACATCGGCTCTAAAAACCCTTTTACAAACAAGCTTCCTGATTGGAATGTTTTTAATGCTCACACATCATAAGTGCAACAACTTTGAGCAATTAAACCACGATGGCAGTGTAGATAGATCCAAACGGAGGCAGCTGTCTGGTGGTGCGCTCTGCTCCTCTATCTTTGTTGTCTCCACACCTCCAGTTGCTCTGTCAGGATTCAAGGAGGTCACAAGGTGTTTCCCCTCTCTCTTCTCAGGACCCTGGACCACCCCGGCCTCACTCCCCCCCACCCCCAGCACCCATCCTCTCTCCGCACACACTCTCTTGTCAATGGACAAACCAGCAGGCACCACAGGATGTGCTATAATGGGACAGTTTGTCCTCTCCAACTGAGATGCTTCTGTCAAACTTTTGTTTTATAGCTGCTTAAGGTAAGCTATTTATTTAAGAGATGGCCTGATGGGCTGATAACATAAATATTTTTTTTTTGTATTTTTGCAAAAACCACACACGTTCCCGGTCAGTTGTTTTTATAGAGTTGCAAAAATAGGTCAGCGCTGTGCTTATGGGATAAGATGTGACATGAAAGTTTCTCTCATCATGCCATTTTTTTCACTATATATACGCAGTAACTCAATAGTTTCTGTGAGACGAACGTGATTTGTCAAGATAAAGTGTGCAGGTGAAGCATATAACGAAATATCTTTAGGCGCGCTCAAGAGGGACGACCGGAAAGGAAACCTCAGAGAAAATATAGGAAACAATCACACAGGAGAAAATAAAGAATCGGGAGGTGAGGCTAATGAAAGAGGGGATAGGAAAGGAAGAAACGAGGGGACAAAGGAAGGAGCTGATGAGAGGGCAGGAGCTGGCAGGCCGGTCTTCCCTGTGTAATGGGGTTAATGACAGGGATTAGGAGCTGGAGACTGCTGGGATCCGCAGGCCCCGCTAGACTCCAGCCCGGCACCTCCCATCCCAGGAGAGCTGCGGGAATCTGACTCCATTTGGCCTAAAATCTCCTGACAAAACAAACCCCTGTGACTCAATTAGGAGAAAATAGTCTCTCCCTCCGCATTCACATTTCTACTGATTGTGCTTCAGTAGTTTCACTGCTTCTGGAGGCTTCAGCATGTGTGTGTTGCTTGGATGGAGGGTGAGTGTGAACATGATATTCAAAATCAAATAAATGACATAAATGAGAGTGGCTCCAAATCTGCACCTAAGTATGTAGAAATAGTTTCATACCACAGTGAAAATCTTGTGTGAGGAGAAACCAGGCCGCTTTAAGAGTTGCTTTGCTGTTTCTGTTAAGCTCCAGGCTTACAGTTAGAGAAAGACTCTTAGTCTGAGGTGACAGGAAATCTGGATCTGGATCTCATAATCGATAAGTGTGCCATGCCTTTCCAAATGAGTCCCAGTACAGCCCTCTCCTGTTTTCTTTTACACTGGAGACACAGAGACCCACAGGCTATCCCTGTTATGAGAAGGCAAAGTGAAAACCCAAACAGCGGCCCATGTGAAAACCAGGTGCTTTTTCAGACTTTCCAGCCATAGCCGATGTCCGACCGGAACGCCTGTCTGTTACACGATACTCCTCCTCCAGGACGGGAAGGAGAGTCCTGCCACAGACTGGCACTGACAAAGACCAGGAGGGAATTCATCACAGATGCCTGGTGCGCAAAACCGCAAATGCGTGTGAATCTGAGACAACCAGCGGGCGTTCAATTTCAACCAAGACACTTTTTTTTTCAGAAAATATCATTGCATTCTGCATGATTTGTAGGCTGAAAAATTTGCTCTTTGCAACAGGGCAGAAAGAAAGCACAGGCAAGTTTATGGCACTTGAAGGACCGGTGCTGAAAGTCCAGCCCAAACCTGGAGTACTGCCAGGGAAAATCTAAAAGACCCCTTTATAAAAACTGCTAAAATGAGTAGCGTGTTGTGTCCCACACTACGAGCATGCCAGAAATATCACAGACTATTTATACCTCAGGAGAAGTCCACTTCTGCTATTTCTTCAAGGCCAGGGGCTGTGTAACATTTTTTGCTCTTATTTTTGTGCAGTGTATGACAATGTTTTCCTGAGGCTTCAAAAAGCCCCTTTCACATTTGTTTATTTACCATATGGGTAAAGTTCAGATACAGTGCCAGCAGTTGACCTGAGTGCAGATCGCTCTGCAGTGACATGATATTCTAGCTGCCGGGATGACAGGTGGTCCGCTGGTCCATGCAGGTACAAAACCACGCTGTTTACATTCTACTGTTAGACTTTTATGGCAGCCATTAACCTTCCCTCCGGGCTTAAGGAGCGGCCCTCTGCGTTCCTGCCAGTGGTGAAATAGCGAGACGTCCGCCGACGCCGACGCCGCAGCCGAGGTCGCCGTGTCGTTCCCGTCTGTCGGCTGTTTGACAGACAGCAACAAACTGTAAATCAGTCAGTTCTGAGAGCGGGCCGGCCCTCTCCCCGCTTAGAGCAAACAAACCATAGGGAGTGTGTGTATTCGCCCTGACAGGGCATCGCTCACTTCCTTTTACCCATGGCATCTGGCGCTGACACTACAGCACTATCACATGGGTCAAGTGAAGTCACATTTTTGTATGAAGCGCTTTTAAAACCACAGGTCAAGGACAAGGTGCTTTTCAGGACACCAAAGACATAAATAGAAATAAAACTAGGATAGACAAACACATAAAAACTTCAAGATATGAAGCTAGAGCTAGTGTGTGTGTGTTTGTGTCTGTGTCTGTGTGTGTGTGTGTGTGTGTGTGTGTGTGTGCATGCAGTGCCAGTGCTACAACGCTGCCTGTAACTGGTCCAGACAGCAGTGACTGGTCTATTCTGAGGCTGTCAGCGCTCTCACCCAGTCTGCAGCCAGAGGCCCGGGCTCCTTTCAAAACTGACAACTGCTTTAAAGAGTCAAACAATAAAATCAATTACAGGCACTTTTACACTCGGTCGACAACTTTGATGTGCAATCACAAGGTAGGGGTGTGTGTGTGTGTGTGTGTGTATGGGGTGGGGGGTTAGGGGTGGTGAAAACATCCTCAGACGCACTCTAATTGTTTCTGCATCTGTTTTGCTGTTGCTGTCGCCCAGACTGGCTGAGAACAAAACCGAGACAAGGTTTTTTGTGCGCACACATCCCGGCTTTTACAGCAGTCACTTGTTTTGCTTGCACACGAACACACACACACACAAAAAGTTTCCACTCAGTCCATTTCCTTTAATCAAGCTGCCCGCACACTGACTGATTGCCCAACCAGACCTTGGCCTTCTCTTCCCTGTCTCTCCATCTCTGCTAACTGTACTACACACATTAGAATCTATGAGGCTCTCCTCTTAATAACACTATTTCATTTCCCCTCCACAGACAGCTGATGATTGCATTAACCTCATTACAACTTATGATTATGATCATAGAATCTGGCTGAGTGGCTCTGGAGGAAGAGGGAAAGCATGCATGCAGGGTTAGGGTTGGGCCAGTAGGGATAAGCCCTTGTGTTTGAGTAAGAGTCCCTGGTTAATGAAAAGAGACCAACTGGCTGTGGAACGTGGCCTTCCCATTATATACGTACTTCAGGTTTCTAAAAGAGGAAGTGGGACACTGTTAAAACACAAAAGGTCCAGATGTGGGGCCCCTTGAAACACATCTCACTGTCTGCCTCGTGCTGAATGCTGACAAATTGGCCTTTAACGATCCCAAAACAGGCCTAAAGTCAATGTCAAAGCCATGTGTCACTCTTCTGAGCGCTGTGTGGGAAGGCCGACTACCTCCAATAAGGAGCTGGGACTCTGAGAAAATATTTGGACAAAGCCCTGTGCTATTTCGGCTTCCAAAATGGGTTCCTCCACATACCCTGCACTCAGCACATGCTGTCACACTTCATCCAGGTCGAGGATTGAGGGCTTCAAAACAAAGCTGAGGGAATCGGGAAGATAAAGCATTATCAGTGAATGGGGAAGGGCAACTTTTTGAAAAAAAACCCATTACATTTAAGGAATCATGTTTGCTGCAGATGAAAAAACAACACTTTTTCTGTGTTCATATAATTTATGTGAAATATATTTGGTGTAAATAATTTGTCGTTACCTTTTCATGGCTGTGAAACAGCAAGATAATCATAAAATGTTTTTTCTTGTCTCAAAATGCTAACACGACTCCTCTCTTGAACCGAAGTTTGCACGGAAGTTTGCTAGCTCGTTAGCATTTTGTGACTTCCAAAAAAAAATGTACACCATACACATTTCACATAAATTATCAGAATACAGAAAAAGCAACCACAGAAAATGTTGATTTTTTGTTTTGCCTATAGAAATGGCATGGCCACACTTTGTGGGCGTGGCATTTCTATTCCATTTTAAATGTCACACCATTCACACATACGCCATCTATGCTGGCTGCTCTATGTGTTGACTAGCTGAGCCACTGCAGGATCCCCTATGAAGCCAAATGTTTGCACCCCACCACCATGCAGCTATGACTTAGCTGATCCAGACAGCTGCAGAACACACCCCACCCACAGCAACACCCCCCTCCTTTTGATCTACAGCTAACTACCACAAAACACACACATAAATTAGCTTTAACAACACTCAAAAATGGCAGTGTTATCTACAGTATACGGTACAGTATATGGATTAGTCCTGTATAGTACGGCATATGGATTGGACGTATTAGCTGTGGCTAATGCTGGCCTGTTGGCTGGACTCTCCTGGATATGAAATATCATTTGATCCCATTCCTCCTCGCATATCATTGCAGCTAAGTCGTTATGCATGGCTTCCATATGGCTGTAATACCGGTGAGCAATCTGGAAGAACCATCTCGAAATACGATCTCTTCTGTCCAACTGTGACAGCGAGACACTTTTACAAAACAGTTGAGCAACTACCTAGAGTTTCATTAATCTTCATCTAAAATGGATCACAAATGCTTAAACAGTATGACGGTTAATACCCTTTGTCTTTCTCCCACCAGCCAGGAACCTCACTCCTGTCTCTACCCAGCCTCTTCCTTCCAGCGGCTGTCTCCATGAAGAAGAAAGTGTTTGGCAGCGGACTCCCGGCGCTCCACCCAAAAGGCAGTCTGCCACAACTGTTTATTCACACTAACTGTACATATATATATATCTGATGTCTAAATATTCACATCAGAGGCCCGATGTGAGAGTGTTTACATTCTGCTGCAGACCCCCCGTGAGCCTTCCTCTGCTGTCAGAGGGGAATCCTCTGGGAGAGAATGCTAAAACAGGAAAAACAGTCTGCGTTGCCCATCACACTCCACCGATACTCAGTGCATACGATGGACGCGAACGCTCTGGCCGGGGTGTAGGGTTCAACGGCTCAGCCCTTCCTGCCTTTGTTGCTCTTTGTTTAGGGTGGTGCGCCCTCATCACCGAGGGGTGCCCTTGTGCGTGACCCTTGCTCTACAGGTTCCTCCTGAAAGATCCAATTGTACATCTTGAGTGCCCGTTGAAGTCGAAGCTAGTTCATTTGCAAATTGAGCAGAACTCGGAGGAACTTATGTACCTGTTTTTGCGAGTATCATGGAAACTGAGGTGTTTTTTTGTGCTGAGAGTTGAAGTGGCTTCATCCTGGGGGCATGTAGGATTACGGCTGAGAGGGCAAGCCTAAACCTGCTCGCTCTCCTTCTGCTTCCATTCACGAGCCCCTAAAGACCACCGTCTTTGCCACGGATGACGACAGGAGTATTCTAAAAATTGTGTGGATACCCTCAGAGCATAAAGCTAAAGGTGAAATCTGATTGAACAAACCACCTCGCTACAAAGTCCAATTCTGATGGGTTAACATACTGGAAACCATTCGAACGCGGCCATACTGAAACCTCCATGATGAAAGGACAAGGAGATCCTCCACCTCACATCTGTGCAAGTGTGACTCTGTGGGTCCGGGCAGGAGGGCAGGAGGTTGCATGACAGTAAGGATCAAGGTCAGAGAGTTTGAGAAGAGAGGAGAGAGAAGAGCGGACACCCAGGCTCTGTTCAGGGATAATCTCTGTTACCACAATACGGACGGACAAGCTTTCACCGGCCCAAAGTCAAACAGCTCTCAGCATTCCAACATGGCAGACGAATTGTTCTATTCATAAGCAGAGCAAATGGCGGCTCATCGCCTTGCTCATCCCGACATGCAGGGGGGGATTTCGGGGGGGATTTGTCTCGCAGGAGAGGAGCCTCACCTGTCAGAGGTGGAAAAGCCCTTTGGCCATGGGTACAAAGCACCTAACAAAATCTGACGAGACAGATGCTTCCTATAGATACATGTGAAGAGGCGGGGCCGCGCAGGAAAAACATGCTTCACACTCAGCCCCTGCTAAAACACTCCTAAACAAACCAGGTATTTTTAGATCATCAGTGACCCAAATCTTAACATCTATTTTGTGTTTTTATTAGCCTGCCCTGATGGTAGTCATGTCAACTTTTACATAATTGGATGTTCACCAGCGTTCACCTGCGTTCACCAGACTGGAAAAAAGGTAAACAATTAATAATTTTGTAACACTAACAGGCAAAAATGGCATAAATTAAGACTGGAAACACTAGTTAGCTGTACCCCACCAGTACCTGAATGGCCTATGCATATCTATAGGACTGCTTCCCTTGATAA
Organism: Centroberyx affinis; assembly: GCF_046629955.1. NCBI lineage: Eukaryota > Metazoa > Chordata > Actinopteri > Beryciformes > Berycidae > Centroberyx > Centroberyx affinis. The sequence continues at coordinate 763,678 of NW_027278975.1, read as the reverse complement.
ACAGCCTGCAGTACCTCACAAAATATTCCCTGCATATGCCTAAAAACTGTGACTCTACCTTCTTTTTAAAAGGACATCTGCAACGGATCGTTTCTGTATTGCTTGCTGTGATCTTTGCAGCGTTGCCTCTATCAGATTTTAGACTGGTAGGCATTTTACATAGAGTGCAGTGGGAAATCAACAACTCACTTATTCTCAAAATAAATTAGGAGATTGTTTCCAAGCCAATCAAGCCCTGCGTTGCCGTATTGTTCCAGGGGGTCATTTGGCGGCTGGCTTGTAAATCATATTCTAGTTAGTGAAAAGTAGACATTCTGCTGATTTTCTTTGTTGAAAATGAGGGAGAATCCGATTGTTTTGCCTCCCTCCCCCCTCTCCTCTGTGGCTATCAGCGGGTCTCTGGAGAAGTGCTGGTTTCCGTAGACGTGATGGGGAGATGTTTCCTGTGGCAGGTCTGTCTGCTGCTGATTACAGCCCATCCATCAGCCAGACCTCCTCTGAGCAAAGAGGAGGGTACTGGTCAAATCCCCCTCCCAGTCCAGTCCAGACCAGGCCAGCCTCTGGTAGAAACAAGGTCACATCAGATCTGCACCCTGCCCAACAAGCCACGTAGTCAGCGCTTATTTAGAGCGAGATGATTCACTGATTCAAATTTGGAAGTCAGTCTGAGCGCAGACAATAAACAATGTGAGAACCTCAGCCAAGATTTATTTTCAAACTCTCATTTGACAGATCTCCAAATGAGGCTTATCTCTCATCTCTCATCTCAGTCTGCAATTTCAGGACTGAGATTAAATTGGTCAAAGTGGATTGCATCATAGTCTGAATAAACTCACGCATGCAAGTACACACACTCTGCTCACACATGCCTACGTGCACACACACACACACACACACACATACAAACAAATACAAAAATATTTGTTCTGTAATCACAAATAATACAGCTGCTTTGGGTATTTCAACTCATTGGATCTAATCTAATTTTTAAAAATAAATAACTATTAAATAACAACAGAAACAAGTGTGTATTAGATTAGATGAGTTTAGATTAGATTAGGTTCAATTAGATTTAGTTAGATTATAAATGTATCATTTTCACATTGTTCTGAAAAATGTAATGTATTCAAAATATGATGTATTTCTACAAATGTATTCAATTTGATTTAAGGAGCTGAGAAAACTGGTTGTGCCAACAAACACAGTTTTTTGTTTTTATTTACTTAGTTACAACAATAATTTCCAAATAAAGTCAATGTCACAATAAACAAAGTTATACAATTTGTATTACCTGGTGAAGTTGTTGAAATATTATTTTAATTATCAGGAGGAGAGATGTATGGTGAAGCAGAAGAGTCAGTGCAAGATGAGAAAATGACTGAGGGTTGTTGTAGCTTAATGTAGTGTCAAATTTGTGAACATTGAGTCAGTATTGGCTTACAGATTTCAATATTCCAGCTGTGCATGTTATGCAAGTTATGGTCATTTCAGCTTGATCGGTGATCTGCTGAGCTGAACTACATTAGTTGTTAATATGTAAGCTGAATATTTTTTCACAGTGCAGAGCGGCTGGCTCCGGGGTCACAGAGGTCAGAGTGGCCATCGCCTCCCGCTGCAGACATGAGCCTTCATCAGCTCCGCCAGGCAGAGGCTGATTGCTCTCAGCAGCAGTACAGTGGGTTTCTCCCTCTGCGGGCCTGTATGCCACCCATGGGTATAGCACCCACAATGACAGGATGACCACAGTCTAAAAACAGTCCCCTGTGCGCACCCCTCACTACAGTGTCAAGGCATTTTTCTCCCCTGTCCCCATCACTTTCCTTGGCCTCCAGCAGCAGTGTAAACAGGAGGTAGTGAAGTATCCTCCCTGCCCAGGCAGAGGAAACCGCACAGGGTCTGGAGACTGAACTCTCCTGTGGTCAACTGGTCAGCTGGCGGGTCACACAGTGAGCTATTGAGTCTGAGAAACAGTGTTACGGTTACTGTCTATTGTGTGAAACTGTGTTTGTGGATAGATGTCTAAGATGCGTGACCTTGCATGAGAATGTAATTGTGCTCCTGTCTTGGCGCTCTCTGAGCTCCATTAATAAAAAAAAAGGGGAGGAAATCACACGCTGATGCGTTCAGGGCACCAAGCCACCAAAAAGAAAGCTGATGTTGCATGAATAGACTGTTTAATTTGACTTGATGTACAAAAGCGCTCAGAGTACAAGAGAAGAAGTGAAGACAAGGGCAGTAAACGTTTCAGCCCATTAGGCTATCATCAGTGCTGCCCCCCCCCCTTCCTAAATCCCAGTGGTGATAAATAACTGAAAATTGCCTTAAGAGTATATTGTCTTTGGACTCAAAAGAAAGACTCATAAATTGTTTTTTTTATTCCCATTGCCCTCCTTTTCAGCTTATACCTTCAACACTATCCCAGATTCATTATATCAGCATTTATCGTTGAGATCCCACTTGACTGTGTACATGATATCCCACTAACTCTTTTGCAGTACAGCTATGTTTCATAATCGACCAAAGCTTGTAATACAGACATGACATGTCAGAAGAAGGAATTTAGAGAAATTTATGGTCAAAAGCCACACTGACTTTTGCCTCAGTTTCTTCTCCGGGCCCCTTCTAGGCATGCAGTTGTACGGATGTTACATTCCTCAGAGAGCAGTAAGTGACGGAGCACCGCTGACCGCACTCACCTCAACCTGTCAGGCTATTGAACCTAAGGCTGACTGAGACAATGCCCGGGTCAGCAGGTCTGCACTGCAATCACTACAGGCAATGCATTCCATTACTCAGGGTTGACCTCTGACCTTTCGGGGGGGGGTCTCTAAATAAGATCAATAAAAGGAGCCTGAGACAAGATAATAGAACAGTGTCAAAACATCTGTTAACTGACAGAGGAGGGATGAGAGACAGGGAACATCTATTTTATAATAATTATTTCTCAAAATGCTGCTTTGACTGAATTGCATCTTATTTGACTCCAGTCTTTGGATTAATTGCGGTCTAAAATCAGCTTTTCCTCACCCTCAGCCTCTTGAGTTCACCTCCTGGCAGGGATCCGGCCTGAATATGGGTCAGGCACCGACCCAGAACAACAGAGTGACCCCACACACTGAAGGACCTTGGCTTCTTGGACTCTGAGTTATTGAGGAGCGGAGAAGCGACAGAGGCCTCAGTGGGCATCAGAGAAAACATTTTGCTGTTCTGGCAGAGGAACAAGGGGAAGCGGAACAGAGGTCTTCGCAGCTGCATTGAAACGCCAACAGAAGGGGGAAATGAGAGGCAGGCTTGGAAAGATTTATAGTCTTCATAATAAATTTCAGAGGAAGGATTACACCATAACATTGTAAGTGGGGATACAGAGGAGGAGCAGGCGGTGCTCGGTCCCGGTCGGGGACAGTTCTGTTAATAGCCTGGCTACCGCTGCTGTTATTGTTTGGGAGACGCTAGGCCAGGCAGACTCCACTTTGGATCAGATACAGCGAGTCTCAAAGGCAGAAGCTGAGATTTCCTCTCTGCCATCCAGCTGTTGTCTGTCCACCATCATTACCGAGAGCCTCTGAAGTCGCAGCCAGCTGGCCCTGCAGATCAGCACACTAGATTCCCACTCTAACCCTCTGTGCATCTGTACATGATCCACTGGAGTACACAAAAATGTTTGCAATGTTACAAAATGTTATAAAATCACAATGTGCAATGGTGGCACTAGGGTTCTTACCGCCACTGTTTCTGTGCCTGTGTGACTTAATGGGAGAAAGTACAATTCTTAAATTGTTCACATATTTGACATTACATGGCACTGGCGCAAAATACAGGACACACACACACACAAGGGGAGAGAGAGAAACACACCAGGTGAGAGAAAGACACACACACAAGGCTAGAAACACACACCAGGAGAGACACCATAAAATACTATAAAAGATTACCAGTGTATTCTTTAATATCACATCACTATTCAAGAGCTAAAACGAAAACTGAAAACTCTTAAAAATGGAAAGACCAGTGGAATTGATAATATTAAAACAATGGTTGGAAAACAGCAGTCCTCAAGGACGGAGGTATTATCACACCCATATTTAAAAATATGGGTGTTATCACACCCATAATACCCATATTTTTTAAATAGAGTGTGATAAAACTTCTGTTCCAGATCACACCCATATTTAAAAATATGGGTGTGATAATACCTCTATTCCAGATCACACCCATATTTAAAAATGGAAATGAATGTCACCTCAACAATTATGGGGGAATCTGCATCAATAGTAAAGGTAAAGTTTTTTTGCAGCATATTAAATACCAGATTATTGTCATATATGATTGAGCAAAACACTATGAAAAAGTCAAATTGGTTTCTTACCCAAACATCAAACTTTCAATTTGGCACAAACTTCCAACTTCTCCGAAGTGGCATTAGTGGCAAAGTATATGATTTACAACAAAATGTGACACTGCTGGAGAACTACTGTAAAAACTGGCCAATGTCCCTAACCCTAACCTTGATAAAACAAAGATTATGGTGTTCCAAAATAAAAATAAAAATCCAGATCACAAGCAATCAAATAGCACTTTACTTTGACCCAGTGCCTGTTAGTCCATCACTAAAACACACAAGTGTCTTTGTAGTTTGAGTACTTTGTAGAGATCAGCAGCTTTGTTTAATTGGTTGACTTGACTGAATGCCATGTACTATGAATATCTTTGGATCGGACTTTGGATTTTTGTAGAATGATGTTTTAACATTCCCCTAAAATACATGGCTAATGTCACAGACCAGTCCCTTTATGTATCAATATAATGAACGGTAGTTCACCAGTGTGTGTGTGTGTGTGTTTGTTTGTGTGTGTGTAGCACATGTACATGGAGTTACAGTAGCCCTCAGCCATTCCCTGATCTTGCACTTTGACTCTTCTGCCTCACTATCTCTCCTCCTCATCCACTCCATGCTCAACTCTGAGGAGAGTTTTCAAATGTCTGTCATTCCATTTCAATGCCTGTATGACCCTGGTTGTCCACGGATTCACCAAATTCCACAACTAATGAGGACCATGGAGCTGAGCAGGAAGGAGACACATGGACTTGTAACATCTTATCAGACAAAATACCACCAGCATGCAATTAGCTACCAAGCTCAGGTCATTTAATCACAAAATGCTGCTGGTACAAAGTTAATTTGCTGTGATAAAACATCCCATACACATTCCAGACCCTGTCGAAATATTGTGCAACAACAATATAGTATTTCTACAGTTCACTGGTTCAGATTCTTGAAAGAAAATTTACACTAAACAGGGAATGATACAAAAGTCCAGCTTCTAATTAAAGGGCCTGACTTTGAAAAGGCCTGGCAGAACTTTCTGCAGGGGCAGGCGGTCAGCAGAGAGCCTCAGCCTTCCTCTCCTCTTTTGTTGCCGGGGCGTGGGCTGTCAGATCGCATGTACGCTGGCCGCCGTACATTGTGTGAGAGGAGGGCACGCTCGGTGAAAGCTGTGGAAGCCGGCGGGGTGACCCGACGCTGGCCCCTGACCCACACCCAATGGGAGTGGAGCTCAGCGGCGGGACGCCAGGGCCGACATGACAGCTCCCGCTGGGAGGGGAGCGGCGAGGGGCAACACGCCTCTAATCCCCACCAGACCCGGCTTCACCGGGCCGGCACCCCGCTCCCAACGCTGCACTCACATTCCTGCTCTTCATGACGCTGCAGAAGCCCCTGCTAGGCCAGAGGAAGAGCCCCCACTGAGCCTCATAGAGAGAGAGAGAGAGAGAGAGAGAGAGAGAGAGAGGGAGGAGGTCATCTATAGTATGGTAAATGACCGCAAACAAGTGAAAAATATATCAGTTTCTGTCCATACCAGCAGGCAGACAGTATTCACACTTTGCATGTGAGTCAGTAATATGGTCATGTGTGTAAGCTCAACATGCAGTGGCGTGTTTTGGATAGCATGTCATGTGTGTAGCCAATGGCAATGGCATGTGTGTATGCAAGACTGAAGATGTTGTCTTTGAGGCACAATGCCCAAGGTGCACACTTGCAAGCTCAGAGGAGCTGAAGAAAAGAGGGTAAGGCATTCAGAGTCTCCCTGAAAGCAATTATCCTGGCATGCTGACAAAGACACACAGCACACACACACACACACACACACACACACACACACACACACACACACACACACACACACACACACACACACACACACACACTACGGTCAGTCAGTGGTGGAGGGCCTGACTCCCCAGGCTCTGGTTCTCCAAACACACCCTCTTCCTGTTTTCATAAGGAGAACACAGGAGCAGCAGTGGAGAGGAAGAGAGCAGAGAGGCAGCGGCAGGCGGAGCAGAGAGGCCCAGAGCGGAGACACACAGCAGGGTGAAGGTGAGGGTGAGGTGTCCACACACACACACACACCGGCCACGACAGAAACCTGTAAGGGGCCTGAGTCTGTTTATTAACTGAAGTATTGCTTTAAACACACACGGGACATCCAGGTACTTGTAGGGCACAGCTGACCCTGTAGCAATTTTACTGGTCTCAATCCTTTTTGTTATGAATTAAGTTTTGAATTCTTACCATTTTACACGGGAAAATGGCCAAAAAAGATATAAAGTAGATATTTAGGCTGGTTTATAGGTGATCTAAACATACCTTGTTTAGATGGGAATCTATGAGAAAATAGAAAAGACAGGAGTGTGTATCCCACTTGTGTGTTTATTTTTTCCCCACATCTCGCTGTGTATCGATACAGGGAAGTCATGGGCAAAGCACAAAGCATAGTGCCTGAATCATGGTCCTAACATAGTATGGTCAAAGGTCGGGCCATCTCAGAATATGATTTTCCCACATGAAAGCAAGCAGAAGAAAACATGCTCGGGAGAGAAACCGCTAACTTTTATCCACAGGCATGAGGCGTGCAGACACAGAGCATCAACCGAAACATAAAAGTTTTTACAAAGCCGGGGCAGACATAATTAGCATCAACATCTGCAGTGGAAAACTCCATAAGGCATGTATGTGTATGAGGAGGGATAAGGGATGCCTGTGAAGGGAGAGAGAGTGGACAACACTTCAAAAGCCTTTCCTGCGAGACGCTGCCATCCTCTCAGGGAAAACACTCACTCCTTGCCAAAGGTTATGAGTTTCTCCTCTGAAAAACATTGGATTAGTCATGGTGTGAATCAGCAGAGCCGTGTAGTCTCTTCCTCAACCTTGAGAAAAGTAACTACTGTTTTCTCAGTTGCGTGTGTGTGTGTGTTTTTTCATTGTTGGGTGGGCAACACTGGCTTACAGAAGACCACTGTAATGTAAAACTGTAAAGTGAAGCTCCGAACTGAGGACTAATCAGCAGAATACAGTGCACTATTCAACAGTGTGAGCTGGACAGGCTGCTCCTGTCGTCACACCGAGTGGATTCCCGGTTCTTATGACTTCCTGAGGGCCCCCAGGTCTTCAGAGCAGGGGTGACGAGATCCTCTACAACCTCTCATAATTACGCTCTCGGCCCCGAGAGCTCGGCTCCATATCTCAAAGTGCACGGACCGGACATGCAGTATCAGCTCTCATGTGACGCAATTCGTGTGCAGACGCTATTTCAGCACAGCTTTCTCGAGGGAGACTGAGGGAATATGATGATGAATTCAATAATCTTCAGAAGAAATGCACAGAGGGATGTACGACCTAATAAAGAAATCTTATACTCTTATATCCTGGATTCTTGTATCGCTACTGTGAGTTTCATGAATTGTATTGAATGAATGACCATGAATTACTGGTGGTTTTGCTGTCTTTGGGCCTGTAAGGCGAAAGGGAGCAGGGCTGAGAGAAGCAGCCATCCTGCACCCTTCTTTCTTCCCCCTTCTCAAGTATCAGCAGCACTATAGCTCTCTCTGTCCCACTGAGCGGCATTTTTGAAACGCTCCTTTTCTTGCGAAACCTTTGACTTTTTCACCTCCGCTCCGAGGTGAGGAGGACCGCGGCAGCCTCTCCCATGACATCAGAGCGATATGCGAGGCGGGCTGGGGGAGGAGAGGGGCGGAGTCCCAGCTGGACCGCTTCCACCGCACCATCTGGGTCCAGGCTGCGGCACACAGCGCTGAACACACGTGCGCTGCAGCCGCCCCTGCATCCATCCAACCAACACTGGATTATTCATACTTGAATACGCTACTGTATTTCACACATCCCGGCCCGTGTATGACTACGGAACAAGTGTTAATGCTAACTGATGAGTTTTCTTCAGAAAGGTCAGAGTTCATGTTGATGTAACTCTAAGTGAGATTTATAATGGTTAAAGGATACTTAACTGTGGCCAATTTGGTAAATCCCTCCAAGTATCAGATAACAGCACAGCTAAATATAATTATAGATGCTTTTTTCTCTCCCTGAACTGAATCTTTTGTGCGAATCTCTGAGCAAAACTAAGCACCTGTAACAAACTGAAAGAAGGATCTCAAGTTATTATTAGTGATTGCAGCTTGCAGCATACATATCTGGAAATAGTTCACCTCTCCTGCTAAAGGCAAACTATTCAGTCTCCAGCTTTAACAGCTTACTTTCAATTTTGGCTCTGTCCAACCTAAGTCCATTATGATGGGGATATAATGACCAGTTGTGCCTCATCTAATGTAAAAAAAAAAAGAAAAAAAAAGCCTCTTCCCTTATGCCTCTCCCCTCCAGCATAGCAGCTCCTGGGTGGCAAAGTCTCACTATGATATAATTATTTACAGCAGGCCAGAATTAGAGCCTGGCCTGTAGGATGTCTGTCACCTGTTGTTCACGCAGCCAAACATCTACACCAGGCCTCTTCCTGTGTGCCCATGTCTTTCGTCTCTAACATCTTTGATCAATAAGTCTGCGGCCACCCCTCAACCAATATGTGCGCCAGAGAGGGGCTCATTGTCATCTAATTACAGGCCTGCTCCCTTTGACTGAGCCAGAGCCTGGGTGACTGTGATCAAGAGTCAGCTGGTCTCTGCTTTGGCTCCTACCGGCTCTTTCAACTGGAACCAACAGCTTGCAAACACGGCCCGGCCAAACAAAGCTCTCTTCAGCGTGCTTTGGTTGGGGCTGTTTGTTTGAAATTTTAAGTGCTATTGGTCGGGATGTTTTCCTCAGATGGGGTTTCAAAGAGAAGAGAAAAAAACGGCAACCTGGTTGAGCAACTAATTTGTGATGAAATTGAGAGCACCTGTGACATCTGGAGAGGCTGAAGCTGAATCCCACATGTGAGTCCATCCTCAGAGCGAGAAGAGCGGAACATCAGTACAATAGCTACTAGCAGCATGAGAGGGACAACGTCCATCTGAGGCAGTGAGCCAAGACCATTGTTTCTGTTGACTGAGGTGAAGGATAGCACACACAACAGGATCTTGAGCAGTTACATGTGTGTGTGTGTGTGTGTGTGTGTGTGTGTGGGTGGGTGGGGGGTGGGCTGTGTGTCCATGTGTACCTACAGTATGTACTTTAAATGGGATTTTGCAACCTTCAGTGGACACGCTGTGGGCTTACACTACAACCCCCTCCCTTCCTGTGATAGCCGAGGTTACTAACTTTTTATTTGATTTGCAAGCCTATAACAAATCAATTCAAGATGGCGACACAGCCTTGAGCCAGCATCTAGTCTGCAATAAACCTATAGTAATGGATGGAGGAGGGTTTTTCCTGAGGGAACACTCACAGGAAACACCTTCTCCTTTATTATCTTTCCTGCTGTTATCGCTAGCAGCGCCTGCTTGCTCTCTCTTCTCCTTTCTAATCTCCTTGGCAGGCCCGGCCTGCACGCCATCCCGACATAACTGGGCTTTCTCAGGGCCCCGGGTCCCCCGTGCACCTACCTACTCCCAAGGCCAATCTCCTCATATAACCTCACTGTTCAATCAAACGCACAGATCAAATAAGATAGCAGAGATGAAGGCCTTGATACACTGAAACCGTGCGATCCCACTTTACCCCATTTAGCTGTCTAGCAAAAAAAACAATGTACTCCCTCCACTTGTTGGTTCGCCTTTTAATCAGAGTTAAGTGAAGAGGCCAAGCTCAATAAAACAAATCTCCTGCCGGCTCATTCATTCCTTCATGTGTTTCTCAGTGATTAAGAATTAGTTCATTCCTCTCATCTGCAGCAATCGTGATGTTACATATATCATGATCTAAGGCCTGATGGGGCCGGGGCCAGATGTTGGACTGTGGCTGAGTTTAGGTGACAACAGCACACACATGCAATCATGGCTACAGATGGGCCGTAACAAGATTAATGATATGGCATAATGAATTAATATAAACGCAGGAACAAAACCTTAACCAAAGCTCAAACTCCAGATGTGCTCTTGTAATGCTGTAGCACTGACTCCAGTTACATTTAGGTTATTTTATCCTGTGGAGAGGCTGTTCATTTTCATTACAGAAAAGTTCAAACTCAAGGGGTAATCAGTGATTACCCCTTGAGTTTGACATCAATTTCTATTATATATTATATTCTCATATAGCTTTGATACTCCTTAATTTGATGTATGCTATGAATTTAAATCATTCATATTTATGTCAGCCTACAACATTCTGCAAATAAAAAGGTGAGTAAACTGAATTTAGGTCATCCGTGGAACTGTTAACATTGTTTCTGAACCTCATCCTTCTGTGAACCATCATCTCAACTGGCCATTTTTCAAAGTGTGATACATAAAGAAACCTGTGTTGTCTTTAGAATGAATTTATAAACCTTTGCATGTCAGACTCATGCACATATTTAGGATTAGGAGTTTAAAGAGTTGAGAAATGTCCTGCAGCTGAACTCTCTGTTAATGCCTTTATCCACATGGTAAAGCACAACCGGTGTGAGTAGGCATAGCAGAATTAATCAAGAATCACAACCCTTGTGAGTAGTAATCCAGTGTAAACCAGCAATATTTTGTGACCAGATCCAGCCCATGGGCTAAAACTGAAATCTGCAGGCAGCAGTTTATAACACCGGTGTTACAAGTCAACAAGTCCCACTGCAGCGCCCTGATCCTCCTCAATCATACCCCGGCCTGGAGATGGAGGGGCTTTGTCCACACAGCTACGAAGACACAACACCCTCTGTGCTGATACATGAGCCGCTGTTTCATCCCCACAGCTCACGGTAAATAACAGAAAAGCCAAACTCAGGCTCCTTCCATGGGAAACAAACCTGCTTTGTGTTCCTCGGCGTGTTCATCTACCCTGATCCAGTGCTTCCTCACAGTACTGGACTCCAGGGCCGCTGCTTTAAGAGGGGCCCCATCAACACTGCTGAACATCAGAATGGCCGGTTAGGTTTATGGGTCCTGCTCCGCGATGCTCAGGTTTCTCCTCATCTGGTCTACATAACGACAGGCTGGAGGAGCGGCGAGGGGGTCTTCTGTATCCTCTGCTCCGACTTGGGAAACCTGTACTGTCTGATTTAGGAGAAACCAGGGAGCAGCTGCAAGACTCCAGCGCTATTACAGCACTTCTCTAACACAATGACTGTAGCATCACTGATCACTGACTCACTTGAATCATTAACATCCCAGACAAAGAATATCCAAGCAGGGTGGCATATATAGACTATCCATCAACTGCCCTGCTGAAGTGTCCTTGAGCAAGACAACGAATCCCCACCAGCTCCATAGTGCTGTTCTGTATCTGATCCTGCTCTCTGACCTCTGACCTCCCTGTGGAGGATGGGCAAGAGAGAAGAGAAGTTCCTATCTGCAAAAATAAATAGTCACATCACATCCACAGAAATCCATGTCATCATCTGTCGCTAACGGAGCACCAGTTGCTTTATGCATTGACTATATATCTGAATGCTTCACTGAGAGGATTTAATGATGCTGCTACTGCAGTAGATTATGTACACACATACTTGGCTTGGTCTCAGAGCATTACTGCAGCAGGCTTGTCAGCGGCTCTACAGCAACCTGGCACAGTTGAATAGTTTATCTGGCTGACAGCATCTCTGTCTGGAGCATTTTGTAGCAGCCAGCCAAGATGGGTTTCATCATGCTGCTCAGCTAGAAGGTTGATTAATCATCTAAATGGTGTGTTGAAATCCATTTAGACGCTACAAGAATTTCAATAAACATGCTTTCATTTGGACTTTAAATGGAAGCAGTGGGCCTGTATGGCTCAATGGGTTTGATTCCCACTGGGGCCATCCATCCTGAAATATATGCATTCATGGTACAGTAAGGTGCTTTGGGTGAAAGCGTCCACTCAGTGACATACATCACATTAAACCATCAAACAACAGCATTTGCGTAAATCCTGAAGTGGCGAGAGAGAGCCATCAGTCCTAGGTGTTGACAGCTGGAGTCATCAAAGAGACTTTACTGCTACCGCATCTCACAAAAACCCCAAACAATGGCAGGAAGGGGCCGCGAGTCTTCAGGAGATGAGCCACACACAAACATCTTCAAGCAGGATTCATTAGACTGGCGCTGAGGTTGGGGTGTGGGGGGGTGGTGGGGGTCATCCATTTCCTGTTTTTACCTCCCATCCAAGCAGTGACTTGGGCCTGCGTGTGCCAACGCCACTAATGACTCAAAAGTTGCGAGGCGTGACTTTGTACAATCATTCAATACTCTATTATGCTCGAAATGGAAGCGGCGTAGACCCTCCATCCCTGGATCCACACGTGTGTATTGGCAACAACATCATCTCATCATTAGTGGTAACCAGAAATAATGCCAGTGACTGTGTGGCCGCAGCTATGAACACAATGGTTTGTTAAGAGCCCTCCACCACAGAGGACATCCTCCCCATATGGCTGGGGGAGCCTGGCTCCAATACTAATCTGCTCCCACTGTTTATAAAATAAACAGGCCCCCGAACGCTAACCCACTGGCTGTCCAGTTTCCCCCCTCCTGCCCCCTATAATGCATCTGGCTGACCTTTGACCTGGACTGTTTGAACTACACTTCCTGTCCAGTGCAACATGGATATGACATGATGGCAAATTCTGCACTGTATGCATTTTTCATGCAGAGGAAGAGGGAATTACCGACACATCCCCGTCGAGGTGGCACACATGGCAGAAGGACAGCCCCCCAAAAAAGCCCAGAACTTTGATTATGAACCACACAAAGTCACAAACAGAGGCTCAGACATTAATAGACAAAACAAGATAAAAAAAAAGACGACATGCTATAAATGTAGGAGGACTTGCATTTAGATAAGGCTGTATTTAGTGGGGAAAAGTCCCTTCTAATTGCAAGATCTTCTGCCAATAAAAAGGCAACAGCATTACCTTTTCAAAACAAGGCTGTTTTCACACAGACATCCCCACCAGACACCCCCCACTCCACACACACACACACACACACCCCGCCCCTTCTCTCTGGGAGCCCCCCGAGCCCGCTAGGCCCACTGGTGGTGGAATGAGACGAGATAAGCCCATGGTCAGCCTCCATCAACACATGAGGCTTGCCAAAGCGAGTAGAGTTACAGACAGGCACTCCTCTGGGGCTCAGTGGGAGTGGGCCGGGACGGGGCTACTCAGACATGGGAGGCTGCTAATCTGCCCCCGGCCGGCCCGCTGATGCCCACCATCTGTGTCTGTAACTCATCACCCGCTGGCCAGGAGCCTCCGCAGGCACACACACAAGTAAACAAACACCCAGAGAGAGCCATTTAACGGCTAATTCTCTACCTGGCTCTGTTAATTACTGATTATCAGCGCCACCTAAAATGCAGGAGCCGATGGAATGAGGTAAGCCCTTAAAGAGAGGGGATAATGAGAAGCCAGCTGTGAATAATGTGTTAAAGGAGCACAATAACTTCAGATCTTTTCAGATCATCGTCCTCATTATGGAGGGAGTATGTGTGGACCCATCAGAATTCAAGTCAACGGCTGAACTGACATGACAAGTTGAATTGCCGCCCAGCGGGGAATCAAGATGGAGTCAAGACAACAGAGTTCACGAGCGTCAGGAAAATGTGGGTGTTGCTTATGGTTCATTTGCTTGACGAGACTTCACAGCCGTAATTGCGTATGCCTCTGGCACTGCTGAGCCAGGGGATGTGGAGGGTTCAGAGGTCGGGAGGATGGGCGCAGGGTGGGGGGGGGGCAACTGTTGGAGATTAAATGAAATGCCGAACACTCCTCGAGGAGCATGACAGGCTGGCGGGATGCGCAGGTGTGCAGCACTTACCCCCACATAACCCCCACACGCCCCATGGCTCTCTGCTGAGATCTTCCTGTAGGCGTAGCAGCGAGCAGGTGATTAGCAGACACATTTACTACGCCTCACTTACCTTTTTACTATTCACCCGCATGTCTGAATCTCACTTGACAAAGGCAGCCTTGACGCCTCATGTGAGATGAACCTACAGAGTGGCAAGCTGAGTTCAGTGTACAACTACATAGCTGTACCTTTTCTTTTTTTTTCTTTTTTTACATCTGGTGGTGTGTCCACTGGGAGTAACTGGGCTGAGAACTGTGATGACATTCAAAGTACTTTGCTAAATGCCCCCATGAGAATTCCTGCTTGTTATTCTAAGTTAAATTTACCAGCTAAGTATTAACCTTATACTTAGTCCATATATGGAAGCAAAACGATACAATGGAAACATGGCATAGGTGCCAAAATTACAGCTCCAAGGTACACAGAAGCTTCTATATTGTATGATGGAGTAGCTGAGCCTACAGGCACAGCTCAAGACTGAAAACATTAACAGACATAATAATAACAGTATTTAACAGTAGTCTATGCTTAGGATGGTTAGAAATAGCTTACATGAGCCAGAGCATGAGGAATATTTAGAAGGCCATTAGAGACATGCTGTCTGGAAAGAGAGAGAGCTGGCATGCTTCCATTCAGGAAGAGACCTGTATGGACAGAGAATAGACTGGAGAAACCACTGACAATTAGCATCCATTAAATACTAGAACAGAGCTACAGGGCAGGTAAAGCTCATTGGTGTCAAAGGTCTGAATCTGAGAAGGAATACAGTCCATCATAGTGGCAAGAGAGGAGAATAAAAATGAGGGGTTTCCCTGTGGCGGATGAAGATGAGAGGTCCACACTGAAAGAAAAACACAAGGATGATTCAATTATCCATCGTGGCCCTGACATAGGGATCCCCCCTCAACGACTAATGTTTTCCCATAGGTGCAATAAATAACCTTTTTTTTATTCCCCCCTGCCATGAATAGTTCACCTGCATAGCCGATCACAGGGCCTGCCCTCATATTCGTTACCTCGGCCTTTTAATTTGACCTGAGTCAACCTGTCATGCTCCATCAAACGTGGGAATCGGATACCTCCGAAACACAGGCGCCTTTGCTTTGCGCTATGCCACATCCCCGCCCCCAACCCCCCATCATGCCTTAACACACTGAGCCTGGGAGCAGAGGGAAAGTCACCCGCATCACATGAATCAACCACTGTGACAGGGGTCCGTTGGGTCGGAGATCACACGGAGGATCACAAGTCTCTCTCTTTTTTTTTACTGCCCCCTCTCCCATCTCTATTAGCTGGGGACAAGAAAGGCGGGATGGCTCTCTAAAGGGCATATATTTCCGTTGATGAAGAGATAAATCAGATCATTTCTGGAGTAAGGAAGGGAGCACAGAGGGAGCCTTCTTGGTAGCCCTCCTTTGAGATGTAAATGGCACGGTGGCACTGAAAGGGGGCCAGGTGTCCACTGCAAAGAGGCAAAGCGTGACGGTGCATGCATTCCTCAGGGACCCAGACCATTAACTGTTGCTGTGCCTCGTGTGGGCAAACATCAACAGTGCCCAGAAAGCTCCGTAATGGCCCTGGTGGAATGAGAGTCATGAACAATGGGTAATAGCAAACAGTATGGCAATTTGTCTTTTTCAAATAGGAACACACACCCTAACCCTAACCCTAGGTACAGATAGCCTACTGTAAGATAATATTCAGATCTGCAAACACCTACATGCAAGCTGCACTAATATGTACAGTTATAAAATGTATCAAATACA
This sequence comes from Centroberyx affinis, assembly GCF_046629955.1. NCBI lineage: Eukaryota > Metazoa > Chordata > Actinopteri > Beryciformes > Berycidae > Centroberyx > Centroberyx affinis. The sequence continues at coordinate 747,728 of NW_027278975.1, read as the reverse complement.
TTATGATGATGATGACCTGCTACTTCTCTTCCAAGCACTAACCTCTCAGCCTCTGGTGACCAGAGGCCAATAGCTGCAGCTCACACCTTGCTGAACTGCTAGAAAAGAGTTAGCGGGCTTATTGAGGTCACCAAGGTAGCAATTTGCAATGAACTCTTTAAAGCCCAGGGCAAAGCTCCAATTATCCCACACCTTGAGGTGGAGAAATGAGGCATTTGACAATTCAAACAGTAAATTAAGAACTGGAAAGCAACCTGTCATTAGTCTGAAAGGCAGAAGGACCAGGTTTGACCTCTGGCTGGATGTTGTTCATGCCGAAGAGAAAGCCTTTCTGGAGAGAGGTCAAATATTTCTGTCATGAGTGGATTCACTCCTACAGAGGGTTCCCAAACTTTTTCATTTCAAAGACCCCCCACACAGATACACACCAGACCACACTCCCATTTGTTTAGATTTTCTCCTACATACTGCTATCTGAGAAGATTTGAGTTGATAGACATGAGAAAAGAATCACATAACTGTCATGTTATAGTTATAGTCATGTTGTAGTGGGGAGGTAACAGTGGAGAGTGTGAAGACTGTGATCAAAGTAGTCATACTTTCAGTAGATTAACTAACAGTGATGGTGCAATTTAACAGTCTTTCTCTGTGCTAAGGAACCCATAGGACCCTTCCATGGACCCCTAGGGGGCTCTGGACCCCACTTTGGGAACCACTGCCTTAGTTTACTGCACATCAATTATTTGAAAGGGATGACTCTGGTGCTCCATCTGCTGTTGAATATGAGTCACTGCATACAACAAAGTCATCACAGGCAGAAAGCTCAAGCAAATATTATCTTCCCTGTGATAATCTTTGGCTCAAGGCTGCTGGTGGCTTCCTCATTCAAACTACTTCACCATTATTTACTTACACTATACTATCATCATTATTATTGATGTTATTAAGGGAAAATGGTAATGGTAAATAAACACGCAATGACACAGTTTAAGTTGGTTTTGATCAAAAGTTTATTTGTAAAAGTCAAACTGATAATTATGCATCTTTGTTGAAACCCTACTGTGTTATGTGTGAATGGTAAAGGAATACCAATGTGTCTCCAGAGTTAAAAAACTTGAACTGGCAAAAGGTTACCACCATATTCCCCATATTCCCAATGAACAAACCTGTTTTTTTTCTAGTGTTAACAATTGTCCATCTAAAATATATTGGCCTACAATGCAAATGCTTTAGAGATGCCCCCTCTGCAGCTCATTTAACTGCTGAATAAAATATGGCATTGTAAATTGAAAAATACATTTCATTACAAAAAGAAATTGTTATTTTACATGACATATCTACACATTGAGCATTAAATTAAAATAGAACATCAGCAAAATGTGAGGTGTGTAATACAAGCAACTAAAAAACTATTGCATACAGGTAAGTGATATAGACCACTTAAAAATGTGTTATCCTTTCAAACCTTATTGCTTTTTATGTTAACTAATTGGTACATGCATTCTGCAGCAGAAGCTTTTAGTGGAATGATGTACACAAACACATTTTATATAATACTTGTGTGTTTATGCATGTCAGAAAATCCCTCCGAGTTAATTTACCATTGTGACAAAAGTTACAAAACAGACTCGCAAAACTCCGGCTCCCAGGAGCTCATTGTCCATTAAACACCAAAATGGACTGTGGTCAAAAAGAAAAAACAAAAAAAAGAAAGATTGTCCATCATGTTCTGAAAAAAAAAAGGCCTCAAAATCCCAGCAGGTCTCCCCTAATTCCCAAATGAATGAGCCAAATTCTCAAAACAGAAATGCTACAGATATCCCAAAAAGCTTCATCCAATAACTAAGTCCCTCTTGGCTGTAACAACGGAGAGGAGAGTGTGCGTGGTCACAGGTAGCGGTCGTGAAGCATCCCAAAATGACATTGATATGATTTGCTTTGGAAATTCTAGCAAAAAAAAACACACAAAAAAAAAAACGACCCAACAACTACAAGGACTTGGCTCCAACTGGATATTTGAGCAAAACCAGGAGGTCAGCACCATTAGGTGATTTGCCAGTATTCACACACTTTCCAAGATGTCAAAGGAATTACATGCACATATACATACATAATACAGATTTGCATTTGGCAAAAAGACAGCTTTTAGACAGATTAGCTTTTAAGAAGGCCGGAATGTGTCATACAGTGAGGAATGTCCAGTGTTCTCCCTTCTGTTGCCAAAGTAACATGAGTTACTGCTGCTGTAAAGAGGCTGGAAGTGCCTGGCACAGAGAGCAGTGGGGTTTAAGCCACATCAATTCAATTGACTCTGAAAATGGACAGTCCCACATGCCACAGCATTTTGACCATTTGTGCACAGAACTTGCAAGGCACGCATAATCGCAACAGATGTCATGTTTTATACTGTTCTGTAAATAAATAATGCTTGTTGAAAAAAAGAGAGGATAGAGAACTGACCAGGAAATTATGCAATATTAGACAGCACAGCACTTAAAGTTAGACTTAGGGTTAAATTAGAGTTAGGGTTAATTACATTTCAGGAAGCAGACTTTTCCATTCAAATGTAAGAATATAAAAATGACAATACAATGTTTCTGTATTGGAAAAAGATTAGCACAACCTCAAGAGATTACCTCCCAAATTGACTGAATCCTTAATGAAATGGATCCCAACTCTGCTGTAAGTGGCTCTTCAAACAGAGAATGTAACAGGAACAATAGCTGGAAGGCTGCGAGGCTGCCCTCTAGTGACTGAAAATGGCTTTTCAGACCTCATGAAACCAGACGACTTGGGAACTTGCACAGTATTTGAATACAAAAAGAATCATGAGTCACAAAGTTTTTATCAGGCGTTTACATTCACTGCTACACAATATTATTTGATTGAATTCAACAGTGTTGAATTTGAGTGGAAATGTATAGAAAAATAACCTGTGGCACCTCATTGTTGCTCAAGTCCCCCTTAAACCTCTAAACCAAACTCTTAAGACATCCGAAAAAGGAATGACTTGACTCCCAATAAATCAGTAATGTGTCTCCCATGCAAACTGAATACCAAGACTTATGGTCTGAATAACAAATGAAGAGGAGGTAACATCAGCATCAGATGGAGAAATGGTGTAGGCGTCAAAGCAGTTTCACACTTAGCGATGGTGCTTTAGTGTATACCAAAAGTGTCCTAGGCAAAAATGGTGTCTGAGACGGCATGCCGAATATAAAACACAGTCCGACAGGAGAGACCGTGGCATGGTTGGCTGGTCGTTGGCTGAGCTATGCTGGTGCATCGCCACTGTTGGCCCCTAGAGGGAGCTACAGGTACGTATCCTGCTCCGTGCTGCTGAGGCTCTGTGTGGATCGCTGCAGGGGAGACTCTTTGGCGAGAGAAAGGTCTTTAGGGGGCGGCTGCTGCTGCTGCTGGTGGGGCGAGTCTGTCGCAGTCTGTGGCGGGGGCGGGGGTGTCTCGCTGCGGACCGGAGGCGGGGCTGGTGGCTCCATGGGCGGAGGCTGGAGGTAACTGGGAAGAGGCTGAGGGTTGCTGGGAAGAGGCTGAGGGTCGCTGGGAAGAAGCTGGGGGTCGCTGGGAAGAAATTGGGGGTCGCTGGGAAGAAGCTGGGGGTCACTGGGAAGAAGCTGGGGGTCACTGGGAAGAAGCTGGGGGTCACTGGGAAGAAGCTGGGAGTCACTGGGAAGAAGCTGGGGGTCACTGGGATGAGACTGAGGGTCACTGGGAGGAGGCTGAGGGTCGCTGGGAAGAAGCTGGGAGTCACTGGGAAGAAGCTGGGGGTCACTGGGATGAGACTGAGGGTCACTGGGAGGAGGCTGAGGGTCGCTGGGAGGAGGCTGAGACTCACCGGGAAGAGGGTAAGGATTGGGGATCTCGGCAATGGGCGGAGACTTCTTGACGCTCTTCTTCTTCTTGCTCTTCTTCTCCTCCTTGCTCTTCTTCAGCTGCGGCGTGGACTGCGGCGGGGGCTGGGGCACCTCGACCACGATGGTGGGGTTCTGCTGCAGGTCCTGGCGCCTGGGCGGCTCGGCCAACATGATGAAGCGGGCGCCGTGCATCCTGGGAGGGGATTTGAAGTTCAGCTCACCGCGGTTCTTCTTCCAGCGCTTCAGCTGGGTGTGATGCTCCCTCTCCACCTCTCGCGCCGTCACCTGCACCTCCAGGATCTGCCACAGGAAGAGAGGTCAGCACTCGTTAGGACGGAAACATGGCTGGGGTCATCAGCATACGAGTCAGTTTCAGAGGAAATGCAAAATGAACAGTCCTTACTGGAAAATCAGTTCCTTCCATGTCTGGTCATTGTGTTCCTAATCTCAACGTTGTCAGTAAATGCCAAAGGGCCTGGGGCAAGTGTGGATGCATGGTCGCCCACAGTAAAGATGGCCATACCAATGAGAGAGGCTATTGTCAGCCTGGACAGACACTCACACAAAGCTTGGCTCAGGAACCAGACATCGGTCAGCCGGCACTCTAGTCAATTTGTCTCTGTATCACTTTAATTCACGCTCTGAGACTCTCTTCTGTTCCCTCTGCTGCACTTCTGAACAGCCATTGTTCTCTGTAAACTCCATGAGTGACACAAGGCTCCATTACATCATTAAATACGAAACCAACAGAGGCCTAAGTGCTTCCCCTACAGGCTACTTCTGGTTAAGTCAGTGCCAAATAATCCTGTTCTACATGGAGTGTGGCTTTTACAAGGATGCGACTAACTGGTGGGGGGCAATGTAACGATCTGGCATCACCTGTCAAGATTTATCATCACAGGGAGACCGTGGACATTGTGATATATTATAGTACCTTAAAATCCATGCACAGTTTTCATTCACAAGTTTTGCTAGGGCTGTTTTCATTCACTGCTTCCAGCCAACTTTTCACCCAAGTCAGTGCATATCTTTCCTAGTCACCGGGAAGCTTAAAAGTATGTGGTTCAACATGTTGAACCACATACATGGTAAAGTGAAAATTTTCTATGATGCCCGAGTTACTGAGATGTGACGTTCAGGTGGTGGACAGTTTGGTAGCCTTGTCAAACAATTGATGGTAAAAGTAATGTTTTTATTATTGTTATTATTGTATGTTTACCATTCTATATAAATAATTACTATTGTTGTACATTTCTAATTTCTAATTTGTTTCTAATAAATTATTAGATGATGCACATTCTGTCCTCTTTGTGCCGTTGCTGCAGCACAAGGTAGCTCTGTGTCAAAAAAAATAACTTTTGTTACAAGGTCAATTTTGTTATTTCCAAACAAAAGCATTTTAATATGACCAATCATAACTATGACTTCCATCCTTGGAAGGAAGAGCTAACGAGGAGCACTTGAAGGCAGCATCAGAATAGTTCAGTCATTTGAGAGAAGCAGTCCATCTGAAAAGATGCAAATGCTAGCAAGAGGTAATGATACTGTAATTTTAACCTAGAAAGGGTGGTTACTATCAAAACAGTTGAAAAAGATCACTTCAATAGATTGCTCATAATGACTAAAGTTGTTATGAAATTACCTGCTGCAAAAGTTTTTCTAAAAACGTTGCGCAAGAAAATAGCAGGCTAACTTAAAGATGTGCAATGTTTTTCCACAATGAGGGATTTAAGATCAAGTCTTATTTCAAAGATCTATTATAGTCTCAGTATGCCTTTTATTCGTGACTGGAAGCTGTGCAGTGCTTGTTTACCTTTTGAAACCAAATTGATTAAAATAGGTCTGAAAACCTACTTTAAGAGATCTTGATGGCCATTGTCAAGTTGTACTCTTACTTTTGTTTAATAGACTAAAAATTTGTTTATCTTGTTGCCATATATGTTATTGAAAAAGCTGCAAATTAAGTACTTTATGGGGTTATAGTTGCTGCCCCTCTGCTCTTACCTCTCGGACAAGATAGCCCTCCTGCATGTATCGAGGCTCTATGGCCCTGAGAAGCTCCATGGTCTCATACTGGCCCTGACAGGCCTTCAGCTTCTCACGGGTCCCCAGCATACACTTTAGCAGCACCAAACCCACACGGAAGATTATCTTCACTCCTGCGGGATGGAGAAGAGCCATGACAGTGAGCTTGAATGTGTGGAGGTCATGAGAGAGAAGCTACAATGAACTGCTCATCTACATCTAGTAGCACCACAACAATGGTGTTACCGTCACAGAGGAACATGTCCCAGACGCGCAGCACAGAGGCCCAGGGCAGCGTTCTGGAGAAGGCACACATGAACCATTCAGTCATGTAGAGGATGGGGTCGATCTTGTGCTTCTCCAGGTGGCGGTAGGCCAGTGGGGAGACACGCCGCAGCAGGGCGAACAGGATCTCTCCGTCCAGCTGTATAGCCTCCTGAAAGGGACAGAGGGAGCAAAACATTAACACTGACAACAAAAAGCCATGTTAGAGCGTATTGTCAGGGCTGAAACCTAAACCACTGCTCCAATGGAAGTTCATTCATTTAAAATGAGAGAATCCATTACCACTACTTTGAATTGTTGCAGGTGTAACATGCAATAATTCCATCTAGCCTATGGATAACTTGCTTCTTGTTTTCTAGTTTTCCTGTTTCCCCCCCTATGATGCTTCCATGATGAAAATATTTTATCAGTAAATCTAACTTTCAAATAAAATGAATGATGTAACACTGCAAAGCAATGGTGTTGTTGGCTGGATAGTGGCCAACATGCAGAATTGATTAAGGTGACTTGTGCAGCTGGGATAAATACCCCGATGTTAAATTGCGGTTTGTCAAGAACAACAACACATTTAGCCAATAGTCTAAGCACACCTAACATGTTTCATCAGGATCAGGTTTCAACCACAGAAGCCCTGCCTACAACTGTGTACTCTGCAGCAACATGCATTACAGTTTAACTGCAGTTCTGGTGCTACAGGGTGAAAGCCAGGCAGGAGAGTAAATCTCTTAACTGCATAGACAAATTAAGTAATATTCTATTCTGTACTTCCAACACCAGGTGATGTCATCCTGTATGCTTGCAGTACAGTGTGTGTTTCAGTCTCACCAGTCCAGGACTGTAGTATCCAGGAAGATACTTCTCACAGATTTGGACCAGCCCCCAGAAGGCATCCTGTGGAAACAAATACAGATGATGTCAGGAAACTAAGTGGAACCATTCGTTTGACAGGACATTTCTCTGTGCTCACATGGAAGTCAGGAACATGTAATGCCGGAAATTTGGACTTTGATTATCAAAATGAGGAAATGAGACCTAGGGAAAAAAAGAGCAAAACTGTGGACACCTACTTCATGATGCCACAATGAGGCATTTTTTGTGTTGGTTTGATGCGGTAAAATGTTGTACAGTTTGTCCTGCAAGTCCTGCACACTGATCTTTCCAGGGCCTTCAGGTCTCAATGTCACAACTTGAGCATATGTTGACAATCAAGAGTCACTTTAATGGCCAATGATGATAAACGTCCAGGAATTTGTCTTTGTAGTGCTGCCGTAGAGACACGGTAACTTAGTCGATAGTCGACACGGTATCACAGGACCCGCTGTCAAAACGTGTGTTAATAGCACATGTGCACAGAGCATACTGTGCACACTGTGTCTATTGAGGGAAGCAGTGGGATTTATGTGGTTGTTGTGTCGGAGCAAATCCCTACCTCAGCAGGCATGTGCATGAGCAACACAGCAGCGATGGGGGCCTGGGCCTGGCAGTATCCCTCCTCTGGTCTGTACAGAGTGTAGGCCTTGAGAACACGGAACAGATCCTGCTGCCTGTGGGGTCAACACACACACACAAAACACACACACACAGTCAAAACAAGATGTCAAACAGGACTTTGTCATCAATGCCAGTGTGTAATAAGGTTGTGTCCAGTCAGACCAAAAACGCACCCATGTCCTCCCCGCGACACAAACATCTCATGGAAAGGAAACTGTCGATGGAGGTCCTTCTCAATCACATCCAGCCATTTGGGATCCCCTGCCTGGCTGTCCAGCTCCTGCCAAAACACACAGACAATACTGTGAGAGCTCTTTAACACACAGTAGCTGCATTGGGGAAAACTCTCTTTCAAATCAACCAATTCAGGAAGTGGATTTTCTCCAAGATTCCTCATCTTGAATAAAATAATTGAGAATAAAAGCTGTATCACTACCCATTGAACAGCAGTTCATTTCCCATTTGGAATTGACTGAATTGAAAGTGAACTGACCCTACTGCTGTACAGAAAACATGAGGCTTCTCAACCAAGGATGTAACACTGAGCACCAGTGTTACAAGGTGGTGCAGCACGCACCACCTTGTGAATTTACACCACCACTGCTTAAACTTTCCAATCATATAGAAGTGACTACAATTTTCTTCGGAGGACCCTGTCGACAGTTTCAATAACTTTTTCAGGTGAAATGTAAAGACCGAAATACAGCAGAAAAACAGCTGCGAGGAGGAAGTGAAAGTGGCAGCTGCCTGACCTGAAACTTCCCTTGGTTCTGCTCTCTCTTCACCTTCCCCCCTGACAGGTAGAGCCATGCACGGCCTCGGAGGGCAGGAGGGATCCCCTTCTGGCACCGCAGCCTCACCTGAGCCACAGAGAGACACCAAGAACTCACCAAACAAAGCAGTGGACAAAGGGAACATGAGTGACGACGGCTTGTCACAAGCCAATGGTCTTCTGAGAAATGGATAGGAATGCATTATGCAGGCTAGTATGTACAGTGGTGTAGTGGTAAAACTATTGGACCAGTCACATGAAATTGGTTACTTTTGCTGAATACTTGTGAAATGCAATTATCTGTTTAAAAGACTGTGGGGCAAACAGCTCACTGTCAGCCACTGATTGTGATATTTTATTTGATTACTTACATGTTGTACACAAAAACGCTACAGAAATGGCAGGGTCAGACCTAAAAATTGTAGCTGATCATAAAGTACTAATAAATGAAAATTAATTTTACATGACTATGGCCAATATTTGGTCACAGATCTGTTACATGCAATGCCTGGGAAGTCTGTGACCAATCAGCATTCCTGGACTGTTAAATCTAACTTTGAGATACTTAAGCCCTCGATGCAGCCTTGTACTGCACATCACAATGACATTTCAGCTATAGGTCTTTACTGCAGTGCTTGGAAGAGAAATCATCTACGCCTCAGGTTATACAACATGCCTTCTTGACAACGGATAAAAGCCTTTTAGCCTGGAGGATCCCCACTGCTGAGGTGCATTCTCTATGACTGGAGCTGTAGTGGTTAAGAGGGAAATCGTCTGGGCCAAGGACCTGGACACTGCGTGAATCATTCATGTACATTCAAGCTCATGTAATCATTTGTGAAATTCCATTGAAATCTTCTGTTACTCAAGAGGCTCAATGTCTGCTTGGCAAAGCATCTTAACGGAATATAAGCAGGTTCTAGCGGTCTGAATGGGTCCAAACTTGTTATTGTTCCTGTGTATAGAGTAGGTCTGGGCAATATGTCGATATTATATCGTTATCGTGATATGAGACTAGATATCGTCTTAGATTTTGGATATCGTAATATGTGATTTTGTCCATATCGCCCAGCCCTAGTATAGAGGTATGCAACTTAATATTAACCTGGAATACTGCTCACACCTGAAAAAGTACAAAATTCAACAGCTACCATTTTTCTGCCGTGTTTTAACATACAGGTAAATAAAAAGTCATCCCCTGCTGACACACTGTAATATTGCCTCATTAATCTTTTGATCTCAACTATAAATTGCACTCCAGTGTTCCAATACACCACTGACTCTGATGTAAGCCTAAGTGACCGAGATAAAACTGAGCAGATCATAACCTTGCATTACCATTTCTGGACACTTTTGTTTGTTTTTCTGATAAGATGCTGGCACTCTTCCCCAAGGAGAGAACAGCGCCCGCTGTACAGTCATGTACCAGCACAGCAGAGCGAGGGAACAGAAACCCTGACCTTCACTGCCTGACCTTTGGGTGTAATAGCACAGCAGGCAGAGGAAAGTCGCTTGGTACTCAGTTCACCGTTTCTTCACATCATGTACTTTCTGTACAGAAGAGCGGTGGTGTAAATATGACACCCATAAGCTACACCCATGATATCACTTCTTTAGCCTATGTCTTCCAGTACCTTTATTATAGAGCAGGGTCATGTGGTGTCAGTGCAGCCCCACCCAAAGTCTCAGACTGACAATTTGTCACGTGGTGCATGGCGTGACTTGGTGAAGGGACGGGTCGTGTCCTGCCCTGCTGCTGACTCATGGAAATGAGGTGAAGTTGCAGCTCAGTGCTGAACGGCTGACAGCATTTCACACGGGAAGAACCAGCTAGACAAGTGAAGCTGCAAACAATGTGTCCACAGAGGCCTACTCCTTGTGCAATCAAATATTGAAGCCTTGAGCACTACCATTTGCCTGTCTGTTATTTGTTAGGTTTTACAAAAAACACCGAAAACACAGAGACAAAACTAGTGCAACCAAGATACCAGTTACTTGGTTACCTTGGGGCAGATGATTTCAGACTGTGCAAAATCAGGAACCTTCAACTTTTATCCTCATGGCTATGATTTACAAGACATAAAAACAAGCCAAATGGCTTTTTGTGTCAGTGAGTTAACACTTTGTGCAGACCTTGTTGTGTCTCTTGACCATCCACTTGTCCCAGTGGCTGAGCATGTCCAGCCATTTCACCTCCCTTTGCCTCAGCACCTCTGGAGGCACATCCTGAGCCCTGCAGAGACAAGAGAGATGAGAGGGGAGAGACAAGTTAGCTAATGTGTCATCAAAATTAAACCAGACAAGACTAAACAACATCTAGACCTATTCTTGGAGAGAGAGAGCGGGGACCAAAATAATTCTTATCTAATAAGATCGTCTGATACAAACCTGTCATTTGGATAAAAGTTATGAAAGAAGGCTGTTTGAAGCAGTCTCTTGTATACAGGGTGGATATAACAAAGGACAGGAAAAGATAGAGAATGGCCTTTTTTTAACTTTATGCATTTGCAATGAGGTCCGAGTGTATCACCACTGAGCTGTAGTCATGTCTTCTGCTTAAAATTAAACTGTGCAATGGGTTGTTCTCAATCTCAAAAACAACAGAGATAGTAGATTACTAGACTTGTTTGGAGGAGGATATAAAGATACAAACTCAGACTAAGCCAATTCAAAAGCTGTGCCTATTTAACCTCAAAGAGCTGTAGTCAGGGTGGGCCTGTCGCACAATGTAATTTAAGTTTGGAACACTTAAATCCATCCAAGAAAAAAAGAGAGCCTGAACATCAAAGATTCTCAAACAGAAAAAGAAAATATAGGCAAGCCTAACCTACATTACGACTGAGGCCTGATGCTTAACTAAGCCATGTAATTATCTGATCAGCACAAGCCTGTAATTGTAGGGTATGAAAAGTCTTCAAAGAGAGGTTTTTAAACTTGGGACAGCCCTCTTTCTTTAAAAAGAGGTAGTCTATATTATGGATCTGTACAATATGCTGAGACTCCGGCTTCAGCTTCGAAGAAATGCAGTGATGAGTTACTTTCAATTACTGCCAAACAGCGTAAATTAAACCCTGGGTTTGTGACTACCTATAAAACTGTGAGCCAGAAGAGGCCCTCTAGTAACGGGGCACCAGAGCTGTGGCCCAAGGCCTGCCAAAACTCCAGAAAACAGGAAGCTCCCAGCCAGCCAGTGCTTGGCACAACTTTCACTCATTCCTTCCACTATTTCAGTGCTATAATGTAGGCTTGAGGCCCCGGGTAAAAAGGAAGAAAGGGGTGCCTTCTTCTTCACAAACTTACTGTATGTTGCTATGAATGAATAGCAGATATGAATGAATAAATTTATGTGAATGGGTACATAATGAACAAGACAATGTAACTTGTGTTTCTCAGCCTAGACACATTTTGTCCAATTTGAAAAGGAATTTGTAATAATGTTTACATGACAGGAGGGACAGCTCAGAAGGCATCAATAAAGGAAACACAATGTAACATGTTGATTTGAGTGCACTGCAATAGGCAACATGGGTCTCTGGGAATTTAAAAACAGGCCCAATAGTTGGCTCATCCCCATGCCTGCATATACAGTATGTTGGATAAAATTACAGGTAGATAAGGAAGCAAATCACATTTAACAAACAACTGCAGACATTTGCGCAACTATACAAATCAAACACAACCAGGTTACAGAAAGCATAAACCTGTACGAAAAGTGTTTCATGTATTTACTAGCCGCGTTGCCACCTGGCATGTTGCTTCAGGACAGACGGGGAATACAGAGGAAAGAACAAAGATAAACAGGTTATCTATCGATCTTCACACCCTGATCCTCTCCGGCATTTTTAAATACTCTTTATATGTGTCATATTGAGCAAGGCCAAACACTGGGCATAAACAAACCGCAATGTGCCACGCAGCTGGTTGGCATAACTGGAGAAGAAAACTCCGCTGACAGGCAGCCAGACGACTGCCTAGCGAGTTAATGTTAGCTCCTAAAACTCAGCCAGCAATCAAATACTATCGTAACTACGTTAAACTCTGTATTTACACTCAACTTTAGCTAACTTGGGTCATAATCTTGCTACCTACTTGTAACAGATTGGTATGACCATACTTGCACTCAATGGCAATCAATCACGACACTGCAGAGTTGCTACAAACTTACGATTCATGTGAATACTGTTGAGCCCCGCCAATAAATCCATATTTATCGGTTTGTCTGTCGCTGGTGAAGCCGTTGATTTCGGAGTCGGATCCCAAAGAGCTCTCATCGTCAATATGACTGCTGCTAATAGTCCTGATACTCCTTGTGTCGACTGACTGACGGCCGTTCTCTATTTTGGCCATGGTAGCTAGCTAGTTAGCTGGCTAGCTTAGCTAACATCAGCGAGCTTGTTGACAGCTAGAAGTCAAAACTGTTTCTCTGGCAACATTGTCGGATCAAACAGCATTGATGCCATGATCTTTCGCCGTGACTTAAGCTGCAAGTTAGTTAACTTGCTAACTAGTGTTAACTTGGCGACTGTTAGCTAGCTAACGTTACGCTAAAACTGTCAGGCCACACCAAATCAAGGAGGTAACTTAGGTCGGACATACAAGATTATTCGCTAGCTAGCTAACTCAAGTCAGAATTAACATTAGCGAACGCTAGGCAGCTAATGTAACGTTAGCCGGTCAATCCAAAACTAACCTACTACTATGCTGCCTGCAGCTAACGCCACATTACTAATCGCTTGCTCTTCACTATTACCTGGCTAGTTAACAAGCTAGCTTGACAATCCTTTGCTAACGACAGTTTACCTAGCTAACGCTAGCTTGGTTCGTTGTAATGTCATTCCGAGTCTGGACAGATTTCGCCTCGACCAGCACACCAGTCTGTCATCCTGGGGTTGGTCGGTTGGATGACTGACTTTAGTTACGTTACCCCCTTGTGGCCGCTTTAGGAAATAAAACAATGTAATGCAAATTACTTCTACTGTATCCATGCCCAATTATCCTGTTAGGGGCCACAGTGTAAACATGTTCTGTGCCCCCTCCTGCATTGGCAGCGGCCACCCTTCCACTCTGTATCATCAGCTACCTACCCAGTCAAGTGCCCAACTCATAATAGGATACAATTGGTTAAGAAAAGAATACAAAAAACGACACCAGAATACTAAAATTCTAAGCAAAGGTATATGACAGGGCAAATTTACAATTAAATTACCAATTCATTGAGCATTACATATATACTATTATAACTAGTCTATACCCCTACTAGTAATGGTGGTCTGGGGACCCAGGGCATGGGCGCTGCATTCAACCCTGCTGAGTTATTCACATTGCTCATTTCAAAGGTCACACATTATGATAAAGAAACAAAATGGTACAGAAACAGGTTATTGTGATATTTATTATTCTTTATTTGATGGATAAACACTAGAGTTTTACATGTTTTTGAAAGTTATCAAATATTGCATGTCATCAAGAGTGCAGCAACAAAACCGTGTGAAGCCATGCCTGCCAGCCAGACTACAATTTATACAGCATTCCGAACAATAGAATTGACATAAAGAAAGTAATCATGTTTAAGATATTATCAAGACTTTTGAATGCATTAGTTGTACACATACAAATGACAACTGTGTAAAGACTGAAACATAATTCTGAAAAATATACTCAAACTTAAAACGACCTAGGGGTGACTGACAAAACAGTCCCATTATGTGAAATCTTACTGCTGAGAATTTTTTCTTCTTGTTGCATGGCTCACTTCTTTCTTCCACCTCTCTCTTTCAATGCCAAGTGAATGACTGAACCATTGCTCATGTTGTAATAAGCCAGGGAGTTGGAATCTTTGATGAAAATGCCCTAGAAATGAAGAAAAGGTATATTATATGAATCACACATGCTCATTTTCACTCCATATTCCAAAAAAGGTTAAAAAAAAAAAGTTTACCTACCTCATACTGTAGCTTCTGTTTCCCTGCTGGCATGCCTGTGGCTTCGTGGATTTTGACTTTAATAACAGACACCTGTGGAGAAATTGCATTTGCATGTCCATAAGTGGTAGGTACACAAGCCTTCATTCAATATAGTACATTCACAAGAAGAGTGGAGCGATAAGCCAAGCTTTGCATACCTGATCTGTAAGTGGGACAGTGAAATTGAGCACTTGTCCACTCAGCTTCCATTCGGTCTTGTCCTGCATGTTGGGGACCTGCACTTTGACTGCCACAGGACCCTAGAGAGTAAAAACATTTCATAGCTTAAGTAAAAACACAGAGCAACCTAGAGCAACAGGATGGGATGAACCTTGGAAATGAGCCTATGACATTTCAATGCTCTGACAAACCTTGTTTCTACGAAGGAACTCCTCCTCTGGCATGAGGTTGTCTTCCGTCTTCATCTTCTTGTTGACCGGCTCATCTTCATGAGGTGGGGGAGGGTGGGAAGGTGGTGCAGGAGCAGAGCTTGGGGGTTGTGGTACTGGAGGAGCAGGAACAAATGCTGGGAGAATAGAACAGGTGAATAGCATTTAAATGGGTGAAATAAGGAGATATATTTCTCAGAAGAGCTCAGTTACAAAGTTAGCAACAGGTGTTAATTTCCGAAACACTATATATTTGTTTCGAGGAAAAAAAGACACTGCATTAAGTTCATTTAACATCTCTTGAATATAGAGGATTTATTCTGTTAAAGCTTGGACAAATCAAAGCCAAGTTAAGAAAGTTACTTACTATCCTTTAAAAAGCTTTTTCATTAGTTTTAATTATGTGCTTTCAAATGGATGACATCTCATTCTCTTGTCTTCAATTATTCACATGTCTTGAATAGGATATCCAATAGTTGTTGTAGTACATTCTTACCAGCTGGAACCACCATAGGAGGTGGTCTGGGGGCCATGATATGGGGTGCTGATGGCGGCATGGGCACCACATTGATGCGGGGAGCATGAAGCATGGGAGGCATGGGTGTCAGAACTTGTCCAGGGGCAAGGCGCACCACAGGAGCCATGGGCGGCCGCGGGATCACAGGTACAGCAGACAGGAGAGTGGTGCGCACTGGAGGTGGCATCTGGTTACAGAGCACATGGGTTATGAGATATACATGTCCGGAGAATGTTTTATTAAAAATGATGAACGGCTATCTCAAAAGGTAGTAACTTACAGAGGGAGGCGGGCGAGGCACCGTTGTGATGGGAGGATTAGGTTTAGGCATACTGGGTGCGGAGGAGGGGATGGGAGGCTGGTGATGAATATCACTTGGCTTGCTTGGGCCAATCTTCTCCTTAGTATCATCCTCTCCCACCAGTCCTTTGGCCTTGTGGATGGCCTCAATCTGCTCCTGCAGGGTGATGTTGGCCTGTGCTGCCTGCTGGGTACGTGCCATGCTTCCTGAGTGGCCATCCCAGGTAACCTGGGGAGAGATGGGGAACACAAATATGACAGAAAAATACAATGTTAGTGAAACCAAATCAAGTCATGTGTAACTTCCAGAGATCAAAATAGCATGTGTTCATCTCAGGAATTCTTTTAACCAAAAAAAAAACAGTGAATTATTATCCCATCTCTGAACTCACCTTCTCCTCAGGTTTCTGGATTTCTTCTTCTCCGATCTTCTTACCAATGGCTGTCTCCTCCACACCGAAGATATCGGTACGCCTCTCAGCCAGTTGTTTCAGGCTGCTCTCAATATCCAGACCAGGGGCATAAACTTCATCTTCAATCTGCCTCTCTCTGATGCTGCGGTCCCTTTGCTCCAGCCAGCGCGGGTCCAGCAGACCGATACGCATGTGCTCCTGCATCTTACTGGCTGGGATCTTCTCACCAGTAATTGGTGAGATGAGGTACTCATCCGGAGCTGCGGCTGATGGCTGAGGCTTGGAAGCTGAAGGAAAACGCAATCATCAAGCATACATGTTTCAGGAACAAGAGGTTAACACGCATTGTACATGGTACAATTAGCTAGTAGTGAGTTGCACTTAGTATGCCCTTGCTTTGTTTTACCTTTGGGGTCGTAGTCTTTGCGAATAATAACTTGGTCTGGAGTGGGGGGCAGTGGGGGTGGCATAGGGTTGTCTGGCGGCAGTGGAGCCTTCATACCATCATCATCATCATCAGATCCCTGGGGAATGCAAGAAGGCAAGAATGATTTGTTATTACCATACACTAGTGTTGTAGTAATGGAGTCCCAATTTTGATGACTCGTGACTCGACTCGGACTTGAATATTAATAACTCGGCACCTTCGACCAGCTACATCTCTTTTCAGTGTTGGTTAACAATATAGGCCTACATGTAGACATATGCTATGAAATGCATAATGCATTTAATGGCTGATAACTGACACCCTAGATTGCTTTTCAGTGTCCACTTACCTCATCCATGTCTTGCACCTGTGTGTCCTGATCAGGCTGTGAGGGATGGCCATCGTCACGATCGTCCCGCTCATCGTCATCATCCTCACTTTCAACCTCCATCTCCACCTCCTCGCTCTCTCCGAACTTCTCATAGCGCTCTTGGATCAGGATGCGAGCGCCGAGCTCCTCTGGTGTAGTAGGGGGGGGGAAGTGGCCTGTGGAAACAACAATCCCAAAAGAGATTTAATTCGAGAGACACTTGCTGCCTTGTTGTTGTCGCTTCTTAGCGACAACAACAAGCTTTTATTTTTATTTTTTTACCCATTCTATTGTCATATTTTTATTGTCAGTTTTATTTTCCTATAAGCCTGTTTTTACTTCTTGCCTGGTATTTTTATTGTTTACCATGTTTATCACCATGGTCTGTAGAGTTCTTTGTAAATTGCTGCACAACTAAAAATTCGAATTATTGTTGTTATGTTACTGGAATTCACCTACCTTGCTCATTGGGCTGGAAATCCACCGTCTCAACCACTACAAAGTCATGCCAGTCAATTTGGGCATATGCCACTCTTTCTTTCTCTCTTTCCTCTTCCTCCTTCTTCCTTTCACGCTCCTGGAACTTTGCCCACTCAACACGGTACCTCACCTGGTGGTTGTGCAGTAAGATAGGTGATTAACATGGCCAATCTGCTGTTAATAAAAACAGTTTAATATGAGTAAGAGTCACAGTTTAGAGGGATTACCTGGTCCATCACCTCTCTTGGATTCTCTGCCTCTCGTTTCAGCTTCAGCAGCAGGCCTTTGGGAGGGATCAGAATCTACAGTTTGGCAAAAAAGACCAAAACACAGATTAGCACCACAACACAAACAAAGAATGACATTAATATTGTAAATTTCTTCAGGTTACCTTAGTGTACTGCTCCACCAGCTTGGTGAAGTAGTTGAAAAGGCTGTGTTGTGGCCGCAGAAAGTCAAACTGGTAGTTCCTCTGTTCTTTCTGCATGAGCTGAGTGAGAAACTGGCGGCCATTGCGAGCAACAAACTGGGCAGTCAGTTTGACAACGTCCAGATCGAATGCTGAGATTGATGGAGGATCGGCAATGAACTCAAACTCAGGAGGTGGTTCTTTGGGGACCACTGCCTCATGAATCACCTGAGACTGTACCTATTGACAGAGGGAAGAAGTAGCTGCAATGAACAAATGACACCAACTAATAACCAATTAGAAAACAAAAGTGTGCAATGAAATCCAATGTCATACTTTCTGAGGAAGCTGCTGGGACTGTTGCATGGCCTGCTGCTGCATAACCTTAGGCACTGCTGCAGATGGTTCCTGTGCCTTGCCCTCCTTGAATTCATTGACCTTGTGACGGTAGTAGGCATGGTAGGGGTCGTTGGGGTTGAGGAAATTAAACTTTGGATTGTTGATCTCATTCTGACGGATCCTTGCTTCAAACTCAGGCCCGTTCCTGTGAAATGACAAGGGGGTTAGTATTCTCATAGACATAAAATCATAAAAATCAACACATTTAACACATGTGGACAAACCAACCTGGCAACAAAGCTGGCTGTCTTGTCAACAATGTTTCGGACCTCAGGAGGTGGATAAATGATACCAACAATGGGTTTAGTGGCAGGAGTTTCCTCTACTGGTTCATCGTTCTGTTGATAAAATTGACATTAATTAAAGATGCAGTTTGTAAGATTTCACCCATAGAAAAATCATCATATTTTAATATCAGTGCAAATTGAATGGGATAAAAAAAACAAAAAAAAACTCATCAGCACAAACCATAGCTTGGATTCACTGCTTAGAAGTGAAGTATGTGTGTTTAATTTTGCCATTTAGACAGCTGATTTAGGGTAGCTAGCACCAATGTTTAGACAACATGCCTACAGAAGAATCAACTGGAGGCAGCTCTTTTAAAATTAACATGTTTAATCCAAAAATGTTAAAGTATATCTAGTGGCTCTCCCACAATCAAGGCTGTGGTTTTATGCACGTTACTTTTCTACTCATTTGAGTTAAACTAGCACACTCGCTTCAAAGTTAACTTACATATTTGAAAATATTTTCCTTTTAGATTACATAAATGTACACCTAGCTTGTTTTGAACTCGTGCATTTTTTCTCAATAATGTTACCCTCGAGGCAAGTGGAGGCAAACTAGCTACAGCAGACAAAAGTTGGACGGGGGGAATGGCCATAAAGATCTAGTAAGGCAAGTAGTACTAGTGCTAATGCTAAAGTGCTAATCTATGACCTCGCCGGGCTATTGGCCTTAACCAAATCATTGGCTTAATTTTAGAAGCTCCTCCGTGATCCAAATCCAAATAAGGGGGATTTTATGATGTAACGTTATTTAGTGGTTTTCCTACTACACCAGTAACCGTTAGTATGTTAGCTACATTGCTAACGCTAGCTCACTTGCAACGTTACCTTGTTATTGGACTCCGGCTGCACAATTTGAACAGGCCCAGGCGGCATGGCTGTGTCTTTGTGGCTAGCCTGAGATTACCTACAAACACAAACAGTAGTAAGACTCTTTGTACTCCAAGTGGACACTTAATAATAATGTGGTATGAATACAATTTATGACAGATAAATGCCTACGTTTATTCAAACTGAAGACTTACTGCGTCGTGCTTTCGTTGACCCGCTTTAATGGAGACGTATTACTTCCGGAAACAACTCGCTAAGCATTATTGGACTTGCAGTCCTTTCTGGCCGTCGCTATGGCGATGTGGTGTCAACAAGTCATCCAGAAAGCTAACCCTACATCAATTCGCTTCCAGTGCTGTGGGTCCAGTAAGAAAACAGATAGCCAAGCTTGTCGGAAATGAGTCAGTTCTTAGGTCGCCAGGATTGTGTTGAAAGTCTCCGAAAAGATCTCGTCGATCTTCAAGGAGCCGTTCTGGACGTGTTCTCCAGAACCGGACCAGTCCGCTTCCCCTCCTGGAAGTTCCCGGACAAGCTTTCCTGTAATCTAGACTTGGTGTCGCTGCTGGAACAGTATGACTTTATGGATGGGGAGGATGAATTCAATCAGCATTCCCACATTATCTTACTGGAGCTGGTGATTGACAGGTAATATATAACGTTATATCAAATTAAGAAATCATCTTACAAAACTATAATGTTACTTTTCTTCCCCCCACTCTCTGAACAAGACTACTGCTTCTTATGCAAAGTTTCAATGCTTATACTGAGCGGCTGAGGAGTGGGCACAGGAGACAGCACAGCCAGCAGAAAGGATGTGTATCAATTGGTCTTGTGGTCAGACACTACTGGAGTAATTTAGTTCAACTTGGCAACCTAAAGGTGGGTGTAATACTTCCCATTATGAAAATAACAAAGATTGACAAATAAAACATCAACATTTAGTTTAGTGCTCATTCCTGATTGTTATGTTCGCTTACTTCTCTCAGGAGACCTTCAAAGACGTCCAAAAAGCACCAAAAACAAAGAAATTTGACTGTGATGAAACAGCAACAGTGTCATCTGCCTCCCCCCTCATGAGCTCAAGGAGTGACCTGTGCCCATCTGCCTTGTCTTCAACCAGCTCCTTTAAGTTTGTGCCACAGAATCATGCCAATTTTGTACCAACCAGTCCCACCTACAGTGTCCCGTGTTGCCCTACAGCTGTCTCCACAGATACCCGTAATGTGAGTTCCCAGACGGTGGAATCGTCCCTCGTCCCCTGCAATGCCTGTGATCAAGTGCAGTCCATCTTGAGACAGACAGGAGATGCTGTGGTAGAACTGTGCCGGAGCGAGGGCCTGCCCTCTTCTCTGCAGCAGCTCCAAGTAGCTATGGAGGATGCTCTGGAGCTGGGCCACCTGACAGCAGGCGACGTCGCCCAGTGGGCCAGAGAGCAGCGCAGGGACATGGGCCGGCTGGGGAAGCATCTACAAGAGGTGCGTGGGACGGTGCGGCCTCTTAGAGACAGACTAGCAGCAGCAGAAGCAGAGCGGGAGGGATGCAGGTCTCAGATGGAAAGAGCGCAGGAGGAGCTGAAGCGAGAAATGGCAAAGCACCAAGCCGGCATGCTCCAGCTGGAGCAGGCACTGCAGGAGGCGCAGAGGTCTGTAAAAGAAACAGAGCGAAGGCTACAAGAGGAGCAACAGCAACTCAAGAGAGGTACGAAGACCTCACAAGTATATATGAAGGGAACCTATTGAGTTACTGTTACTTTATATGTAATATTATTGTCACAGGAACTTTGTCCTTGGAGGAGAGCAACTCCAGACTGAAAGAAGAACTAGCTGTACAGCATGAAACATTACATGCACTGGGTAAGGAGATCTAGATGTGGTTTACCTTCTGTAAGACATGCAGTTATAATACTTAGATCTTGTAGAATTGTATTAAATTCATATCCTTATCCATGCTATACATGTGAAAATACAGGTACTGTATGGTGGAATGTTGTATTTTATGGTAGAGTGTGAGAAGAACGAGCTGCAGGAGACCTTGCAGATAGAGGAAGGAGCCCGGCGTAAACTAGAGGAAAGGAGCCAGCAGTTAGGGAGTCAAATCTCTGAAACACAACTCCTTCTTGACAAAGAGAGCGTCAAGTACCACAGCGCTTGTCGTCAGCAAGAGGTCAGTGTTATGGCTAAGTTTCAGATTATTTGTTGTGTTCAGTAGTTGAAGGTCTTGACAGTCAGACCCATGAACAGCTGCACTGTCATCTTGAAGAGTCTTTAAAGGGATCTACAGGAGCGCCATAACTTCCCTCATTTTGCATCCAGTCAATGCAGGCCAAGCTGAAATCTTTGTTAGAGAGAGTGGACGCTCTTGACCAAGAGTGTGAGGAGCTACAGAGGCAGCTGGGAGAGAGAGAGGAGAGACAGAGTGACCTGCAGGAGCAACTGAAGCACATGTCAGAGGAGAAGGAACAACTGCTGGCACAGTTTGCCCAGCAGCAGGTATATTGGAGTGCTTTAGTGCCCAATAGCTTCACTGTTTCATGACTGCCATATTGTACTTCATAGCTCATTCTCTGGTATTTTCTTCCACCAGGCCTTGTGTTCTGAGCTCCAAAGGGAGAAGCGAAGACTAGAAACTCACGTAGGCGAGCTGAAGAACAGCGTGGCTCCGCTGAGGGAGGAGGTGCAAGATTTAAGCCGGAGGGAGAAGCTGCTGGTGGCTTTCCCAGAGCTCAGCCCCCTGGCTCAGGCCCAACCACAGAGTAGGGAATCTTTTTATCTTCATCTTTCTATTTGATATACAGTATATCTTAATATTCAACAGTATCATAACAACTCACTGATACTGCCTGAATTTATGTACACAAAACTCCAACACTCTGTTGTTTACAGTCTCTTCCAGAGAGCCAACTGGGCTGATGCAACTATTTTTCTGAGCTATTGCTTTTGAATACACAGCAATTGTATTGCAAAATTATTAGTGTTAATTTAACTCTGAGAGTGCAAAGATCAACACTATGCCATAGTTTCTGGAAGTCCACACCCATCAGTGTTAATTTAACATTTAAATAATTTCGAACAGCTGCATACAGCTCCAGAGCTATATCAGCTCTATGAGAGAACAAACAACTCTCCAATCAACACTTGTCAACTCCAAATAATTATCACTGATAAATCAACACTTATTTGCTATGTAGAGTATAATATTCTCAGTGTTCTGAACATAGAAAAAGTGTGAGGTAGCACATGCAAAAAATGACTTGGCTACAATACATGTGCCTCATTAAATAAGTGAAATGTGAGTATTGTATTCAGTCATTTTTTCCCAGTTTTGGATGTGCTATGTTTACATATTGTCATATGTATCTTTACAAGGTACAGGAAATGTGCTTTTGGATATGGAGCAGCAATTGCAGGCAAACTGCATCCGAATCAGGGTTCTGGAGCAGGAGAACGCCACGCTGCACAGCAGCCTTATGAGACTGAGGGAGAGAGCGCAACACAATGCCGCCCAGGTAAGGCAGAGGATTTTATTAGAATGTAGGTCCTTAGATGTTCTAAAATTGGTTGGATTAATTTGCAGAAGAATTAGAAAAAACTCTGAAAATAGTACACTCAGTCGTTACATGTTATTGACAGATGAACATTATATTAACACTTAATTGGCACGTTTATGAACAGGAAAGCTCACCTGAGCAGATCCGGAGCCTCTCTCTGCCCAGCACACCAGTAGAGAAACAACACAACCACATGCCACAAATACAGAAGAGTCCATTGTAAGTCTACAGATTCATTCATTTGATTATTTGTTGATGAAAATGTCACAATCTAACATGAGCATGCAATAAGCACACAGTTTGTAACTGCAGTGAAAGGAGACTGTGTTTCCTGTATTGCCTTCTTTCCTCTCCGTACCACAGGAAGAGCAGCAGTGCAGCGCAGTTGGAATACGGTATGAGACGGAGGGGAGCAGATGGAGGAGAACATGGTCCTGAATCAACTGGGTCAGGGGATCGTGTGTCCACCGCTGCTGCCTCCCCCCCGTCCCTGTTAATGCACCATCACACCCTGCACCTCAACTCGGGCTCCAGGGCTGATGAGACCTATGCCAAAACACGCCACGCCTTCCTCCGGTCCCGCTCCAGAGGCTTGAACCAGAGGAAGAAGTGAAACCCTAAAGGCAGAGTTGCATTTAAGTGGAAGACAGTTTTGGATTTGGAGAGAGAAAGGACACAGCTATGCGTGAGGATTTTTGCAACAACTAGCTGCATGCATCTCATGTTTAATTTTTATCCTCCTACATGCCATTTCCTAGGTCAGAATGCACTATTTTGTATTGCTTCCCATACCATTCAGTTTATGCAGTTTTCAAATTTTTTGACTCATCAACAGTATCCATGAGGGTGTAAGAGTCTTTCTGCTCTCAGAGTGTACAGAACCTGTGGAGCTGCTGTGCTGGACTATGCACACAGTGGATTTCCACTATCACTACTACACTTCTCATCACATGAAGTTGTAATGTATGATATGTATGATAAACCTGATCTGGATGTGAGAATATATAGAATCGAGACTCATAAGTACTTTAAACAGGGCATTCAATGACTATTCCATATTAGGTTGCTAGATATATGATATGTAACCTCAAACATTATGTGAATAGGTCATCTTCACTGCAGGTGAGTCACATGGCTCTGAGTGAATGGGCGGTCTGTACAACCTTGAATGTCACACAAACAATGCCACGGAGGCAGGCGTGTTGATTGCTTTCCAGAGCCGTCTGACGAGGGAGGGGAGTTTCCATGGCAACGTAGCTGATCACAGGATTCACGCTCTGAATCTCTACAGACCTTTTCTTTTAGTCCCACCAGATAATGTGTCAACGAGTCTTCAGTCGTGCACCAAGATCAAGACCACACATAGTTCACTGTGATGCTTGTTATTCGCTGCTTTTGTATTTGCACATCATGAAGCATATTCTTCACTGGTAATCTGAGATAGCATGAGCTCAGCTGTGTCATCTGAACCTTTGTATCAGAGCAGTTCAAGTCAAATACATCTCTTATCTCTGTTCATGTACCTTTGTGTTGAAATAAATTTGACTGACGGCAAATTCAGTAAATACACCTTAATATCTGCAAACACCTAATTAACCGAGGCATTACTAATCTTTTCAGTATCAATACACTAATCTCCCTCCATTACTAAATGATTGAACAGCTGATCTATCATTTCATCCATTCAAAGACATCTTATGACCTGAGGGTTAATCCTTCAATTGAGTGAAATACAGCTGTGTCATCGAGCATGTAATTGAAATTAGTCTTAAGCCCTTTCGCCCAGTGCCATAAATGCCAGCAAACGTTACATCTATGCTACGCTTGACAAAGTGATTAATTTATATTGAGTATTAAATATGGTATTTAGTCATGGTAATCAAGTGCAGTTGGCTCACAACAGCTAACACACTGTGTGATTAGACATTAAATAGGACTGGATATGAGATGTGTCAAGTAAAAATGTGGTTGTATTAGTGAAGAGAGCATATTACCAAGCCTGTTTTTGTGTGTCTGTGACAATGTCCATGCATGTATTTGTCTTTGTATCTTTGTATTTGTCTATTTGTACATTTCCTCTTCAACCACATTATAGATGCTATGCGGCAGCAGCAACACATTAACACCTTGTGCCAACACACTGACTAAAAAACACAGTGGGGAATGTGATATTTCAGAATTCAAGGAGGTGATTTTGGCAACACCACTTTGATTACTAATGTATTCCAAATTTAGTACAATATAAGTCTTTGAGGTGATACTTTAGGCGGACTACCTCACGATTTAAGTTCTTGTAAGTGCTGCTTGAAAACATTTATTTTTCATTAATAACGCAGTCTTTTTCACTTTATACAGACATACACTTGAACAGAAAGATTTGAGATTTTAATGTGCAAGTACAATACTATTCAGAAGTAAGAAAAGAATCGGATAACTTCCTGGCACAAAAAGACAGAGACAGTAATTCAAAGAGGTGAGAGAATGTTCAGCTTGCTAAAAGCACCACAGTGTCAATATCTGTCACTTGCCCCGACATCAAAAACATAGCGGAGACACAAAATTACAGACACGTACAATAGTTTTCAAACAGTGTGCAAAGTTGTACAAAAATCCCTTGAATCCGACCCATTCTTGTAATACCGCAATACCACCTACATTCTGTTCCAAGTTTGTACATTGATTCAATCTATTTTGTGATACAGTCCTGTATGATAGTTTTTATCAAACACTGAAATAAACACAAACTGAAAACCTCCAGACAAATCACTTAAGATTTGGAAATCACTCTGCATTGAATAAAACATCTTTAAGGCCATCGGTTTCTTATGTGTCACATACAAACACACAGACTGAAATGAATAAATAAATATAATGTAAAGTATTCGGGTATTTCTTTCAAGTAAAAACACAAAGGTGAGCTGTAGAATTAGTGGTAAAGTTGGTAATAAACAGCCTCATGCTCACTTATTCATACTGACGTTCACCAATTCAGGCCATGAGAGTGTTCTCTCTCCAACAGTGAGAGTAATCTGCACTCTGAGTGAGAGCGATCTCATGTGCGCATGTCTATAATCTAGGTCAAACTGCAGTCTGCTGGCAGGGACTACTGCAAATCTGTGGGATTACGGCCCCCCCAGTGGAATGAAGCACATCCCACTCTTAGCAAAACAACCGACCCCTCCGCACCAGTATTCTACCCTGTGAAAACACCCAGTCAGTAGGCTTGTGCTAGACTTATATATCAAACAATCTAATTATCTCTCAGGTTATCGCAGGAAAATAGAGATATGACAACAAAACAAGCGCTCAAAAATCCATGTGCTTTGATATCTAATCTCATATCGACAGGGAGACACGGGGAAAATGGCTGCTGTCTAAGAAGCGTGTGGGAAAAACCCTGCAGAAGCGCAAGATCTGTGACACAGAAGAGAATGGGGTCATGGGAGGAGAGTTAGGGGATTAAGTGAGGGGCTGAAATGCCTGATCACCCAATTAAAAGGTGAACCCAAATTACTGATGGAGATTATAGTGCCAAAGTACATGCAGGACCTTGTGCTTGTTCATATAACACAGATACTGAGGAACACAAAGATGCCAATGGCAGGCAACAAGACGACTCGCACAAAACTACCGGTATCTGGTAAATGTAAAAACAAAATAACAATAATAGAAAAATAATAGTTTAGCATATTGGATTAAATAATTAGTCAGGAGCCACTATAGGCAGGAGAATATGTGGGAACCAAAAGAAATAGATGGGTTTATGAGGATCCACATGACTAGAGCCTGTAGTCTCTTCTGAGGCTTTGGAGAGAAAGTTGGAGAAAAAGGCAAAAATGTAAACTCGCATACGTTTTGTACATGGGTGTGTAAGTCTATGCATTCCTCTGCTTGACTAAAAAACATGCAACCAATGAACCATTACTATACTCAGGATGATTTGGTCAGCAATGCAGTGGGATATCTTTCCCCTTGTTAAAAATAGGAATTAGAATAAAATTTATGGTGAATGTTGATATTCCAGTTCCAAATCCTTTGTTTATTAAAAAAAAAACAAATCATCCACTGAGTATACATGACTAAAAGTACAGTTTGTCACAAAGAAAGCACCATATTACTTACAAACACACTTGGATTTTTGACAAACTGTAGGAGTCGGGACCGGAGTCGGTTACATGACTGGCAAGGACGCAAGGAAAGCGCTGGTTTGAAAAGGATATACCACAACTTTGATGCTAGGAGATAAAGGACAGTAACAAAGCTCTCTACGTTCCAGTATTACAAGATATACAAATATGCGTCACGACGAGACAGAGAGCGTGCATCCCCTCCTGTGGTGTGCTTACATAGGCAGAGCGAGAAATAAGAGACTTGTGGCAGTGCACAGAGTGTCGGGCCAGTCACACGCTAGAAGGAGTGAGATATAGAGAGTACAGTAGTAATATTACAGCGTACGCGCGGGAGCCGACCGTAGCCGGGGACACATCATCTCTTCCCCGGGTACTCCTCGGCCGCCGGGGCAGCGGGGGGGGTGATGTGGTGGGCCGAGGCGTCCACCTGTCCGTCGGGCTGGACGGACTGCACTGTCTCTACCAGGCTGCCGCTGGGTAGCACCACGTACCGGGCGGCCATGTCTTGGGGCTGCAGCTCCCGCATGCCCTCCTTGCTGTGCCAGATCCCATAGCCGAAATACACAAACAGACCTGGGGGAGATATGAAACGCTTAGGGTGCACATAAGTTTAGTAGCAGTCAAAGCAGTGTTGTAGTCCTGGACTCGAGTCCCAGATTGGACATTGATGATTTCAACTTGGGACTCCATCACCTTAAACACAGGTTACATATCTTTTCAGTGTTACTCTACATTTGTACCTGATTATCTGGTTGGTTAACAATATTCTTAGGTTATCTGTGGTGATGGCACGGTGTGGCAGCTAAAATACACAGTTAAGCAGCGGAAAAGACTGTCTGCATGCAAGAGAAGAAGTGCTGTCAATGTTTTATTGTATCAGTTTGGGAAATGTACTTATTGTGGGTTGTCACATATATATATATATATACATATATATATATGGGAAAAACCTGTGGTTTTTGTAATTAAACATCCTGTAGTACATAGTTGTCAAATTTGCTTGGTCATTTTTGAATACAAATCTATTTCAGAAGCCCTCAAGATATCAAACACTTTTATTTTAATGAAGTGTCTGAAAGATCACGATTGGTAGTCACGATTACTACCAATAAACTAGCATTTCATGTTACAGATGTGAATTTGGACTTGGACTTGAGTATTGAGGACTTGAGACTCGGCTCTGACTCGAGGTTCAGTGACTCGACCACAACGCAGAGTCAAAGCGAACAGCAAAGGAATCCCGCACTTCCGACAAGTAATATTTTTGACAGCCATGGCCATTACCCGTGCTTTGTGGTCAAGGCTTTCTCTAGGGAATTAGTTTCTGAGAGAGAGCTTAGCCAAAGGCCCTGTCAAGTGTGATATTCCATGAGTGCACAGCTTGTTAACTTGCTGCAGTCAGACAGGTGTGTTTAAACGGTTTACTGGTCCAGAGGAGCTCTAAGCTAATGTAGCTAATCATGTTTCCCCAGTGATCCCCTTTACTGACAGGGCATTAACACTGTTTGACCACTCTCCACATCCTCAGGGTGTTGCTGAAATAAGGGAAACTTTTCTCTGTCCCTTTAGGAGAGAGACAATGCTTGTTTAACTTGATGGTGTAAACGGACTATCTACAGAATTTCACCAGAAATAAACCACAGACTAAATTTTACGATAGAGTATTCAAACTACTTCCAGAGATAACATTTGTTTCACATGTGATGTCTGCACTGTGGGTTTGTTTGCCCTTAAGTAACCGAATTGTGCTTAACAACAAGCATGACAGTGTTTGTCCTGAGAGGTAACTTTTCTTTTTGGTAGCTAAATGGTTTGTTTGCTTCACAAACTTATTTGTTTTGCAGGAGCATGTTTCAAAAACTATGGAAAAGAAGAGTGAAGCTTTTTTGGGGCTATGTGTTCTGTCTCCGCTCCAGTGCCTCCTTACCTATGGCGATCCATATGGTGAATCGGACCCAGGTTAGAGGGCTGAGTTTCAGCATGAGGAATATATTAATGAGGATACTGGCACCTGGAATCAATGGGACCAGGGGCACCTAGAAAAGGAGAAAAAAAACACAGAGAACATCAATCATACTCCTAACATATTTCATCTTATTTCTCACAACAATAACAATTTTCCTTCAAATTAATATGTGGCATATGACTGAGCAGAATGGTTTAGCTGAGCAAGATTTCCTGTGACTGTATGGTGCTGCCAGGTAGAGTGATATGCGCCGTGCCTGAGCAAACACAAACGATTCTCTGATATGAGTCACTGCAACAGCTTTTAGTTTATCTGAGGAGCAGACTACACCTCAGAGAGAGAGAGAGAGAGAAAGATAGAGGCAGCATACAATTAACATTCTACACTCCCCAGATGGTAAAATCATCAAGAAGCTTACCTGAAAGGTTTTTTGGTTGGTTTGAGGCTCATGAAACCATATGAGCGCCAGGCTGAGGATGAACGCTGAGCTGAAAATCACCAGTAACATGGTGAAGCTCCAGAGTGGCAGCTGCAGCTGGTTGTTTCCAAACTCCAACACAGCACAGAGGGACACTGAGCTCACCATGAGAGCCAGCACGCAGAAGGCCACCACCTCTCCCGGCTCACTGTCCCCCAGCAGCCGGCCCAGGTACGGCTCCCAGCGGGCCTTCAGCTGCCCCACGCCGCGCCGCTCCTTCGTCTTCTGCCTCTCCACCAGCTGCAGCTTGTCAGAGAAAGACTCGTACTCCTTCAGCTCGCCGCTGTCCTCGGTTATGGTCTGAGATTCCGAGGGAGCGGGGGACGGCTCGGCGTTGGGGTTGGGAGAAGTGGAGGAGGTCTCCTTGCTCTTCTCAGGCTGGAAGCGCAGAACGATGATGCTGGCCGCCACAAAGGTGTAGGCCAGGAGAGTGCCGATGGACAGGAACTGGACCAAGGCCTCCAGGTCAAAGATGAGAGCCATGGTAGCCATGAGGACGCCAAACACCAGAATAGCATTGACAGGGACTTTGGTGACGGGATTGACCCTAGCGAAAAAGGAGAAGAACAGCCCATCCTCTGCCATGGCGTAAACAATCCGAGGGAGCGAGAAGAGGTTACAGAGCAGCACAGTGTTCATGGCTGGAGATGGGAACAAAGAGTCATTATTAAAACATGAATCAAAATATAGCTCTCTGCAGGTAATACCTCTGCTTACCATACTGTAATAGCACATTTACTTGTCCTATACTTAGTATTACAGCCTTGTAGATACTATCTATCAGTGAAAGAAAGACGACACTCACCACAGATGGAACCGACCGCCACAACAATTCCTGCCCAACTGTAACCACGGCGAAAGAAAGCGTCTGCCAGAGCCGAGTTGGGGTCCAGCGTGTGCCAGGGTACCATGAGCGTGAGCACTGTGGAGACCAGGATGTAGGCTGTTGTTGCCAGACCCAGGGAGATGGCGGTGGCAATGGGAACAGCTTTCTGCGGGTTCTTCGCCTCCTCACTTGAGGACGCAATTACATCAAAGCCCACAAATGCATAGAAACACGTGGCAGAGCCTGCCATTATTCCAGATAACCCAAAAGGGGCAAAGCCTCCTTCTTTCTGGCTCCAGTTGGCTGGATCAGCCAGTACAAAGCCAAAGACCAGGATGAAAGCTATGACGCCCATACTAACGGTAGAGAAGATGTGGTTGAGGTAAGAGGACACTTGAACTCCGAAGGATATGAAGAAAGAGGCAACTACTAGAATCCCTGCAGCGAGCAGGTCGGGGTAATGGGCGAGGAAGGGCACATGCCACTGCATGATGTGTGTCTCGGTAAAGTTCTGGATGGCGTGGTTAAAAATGGAGTCCAGGTAGCCACTCCAAGCGCGTGCCACAGCAGCCCCACCAATCATGTTCTCCAGAATCACATTCCAGCCAATGAGAAAGGCCCAGATCTCTCCCACAGAGACATAGGTGAACATGTAGGCAGATCCTGTTTTGGGAATGCGCGCTCCGAACTCTGCGTAACAAAAGGCAGCCAGTAAAGAAGCGATACCTGCAAAAAGGAAGGATATGACGACAGCCGGCCCGACCATGTCTTTGGCCACGGTGCCTGTCAGGACGTACAGGCCAGACCCCACCATGCCCCCGACACCCAGCAGAGTCAGGTCCAGGGTGGAGAGGCAGCGTTTCAGCGACGTGGCCATCATGTCATCATCCAGCGTCTTGAGGCGGTTCAGCCTCTGACAAAGGCGCACCGCTGGTGCACAGCCAGTCGCACAAGTTGCCATAGCTACAGAGTTAGATGCAGCAGCTGGGCGGGACAGTGTTGCAACACTCACACTGCATCCATTCCCCTCCTATTAAGCTGACCTGCAAGACAGAGCACAAGCCAGATACTGATAAGTGTACAACCCAAAACAGGGGAAAGCAACTGCAGGTTTATGTGGTCTGAGTTGTTTAACTGGCATACTGTATATTCCTCTTTCAAATCCCACCTGTGACCACTGAATGAAGGTTGAAGTTTGAAGTTCATTTTACATTAATATTTTAGACATTTAGCTGTGTGAGTGTGCAGGTAGAGGTCCAGTTTCTCACTCAATACATTTCAAGGGGATAGAGGGCTGTTGATGGACACAGATTGGCCTTTGTGGGGAGCCAACTTAAGGTATGGCTGATGGTTACAGGATGGTCTGCCTAAACACTAGGTAAATTATCCCTGTTTCCTTATTATCGGTATTGCTATAATGAAAAGGTTGATGACCAATAGTTGCCTGAGACAATTTTCAACACTTCCATTCAGGGCAAATGCATGTGAAATTAGCAGACTAAAGTGGAAAGGATCATGAGCCTCATGAGTATTTTGTTAATATTCACTAATATCACTGATATTAGGAAATAATAAAGGTTAAACAGGAGATGTTGAGCTCTTTGAAACAAAAAGGTTTATAAATTATCTGATTGTAATAGCAATATAACTTTACATTTTACTTATTTACTTACATTTACTAGGCTACAAGCCATATGAGAGACATAAAAATAAATATTTCAATACTTGATTCACAAGACATGATTAAGTCAGTAGGCCTATATCAAGATGTGATCTGCACCTGTCTGTTTAGCACTGATCTTATATAAAGCCTAGATTTTGCAACAAGGCCTTATACGAACCTCCCGCATACTCATCATCCAGTATAAGGCCAGGACACGTCATCCAAAATATATAAGGAGCGCGAATGTCAAAAAAGGCTGTTTAAACTACAGTAACAATTAAAGACAATAATAAAGATTACGTATTTTTTAGTTGTCAACAGTATGATAGAGCCATTTACCAGGTAGCAGGACAAATAACCCAGTCTTCCTCCTCCTCCTCTGGATGCAACATCCGATGCCTGCGCTCGGTGCGCATATGGCGCCTACAGGATGCCTCTGTTATAATTACGTAACGCTTTATTCCCGTCTAGAAATAAAACTACCACTGCAAACTAACTATCATGACCCATATACGCTACATATTCACCATAACTCCCCATATCCGTATCGGTACCGTCCTACGGAAAGGCGAATTGAATGCGGGGTTTTTAATGTGTTATTAATAATTTACAACAAAATGGAAACGGACGCAAAAAATAGGAGAGTTTAATGCATTACTTTTATCCCGGAGGTGGCTGGATATGCTGAGCTACACTGCAGTTTTAATTCTGGGAGCCAGAGGTGTTGAATTTCGCCAACCTCACGCACCCTTGATTCCCTTTGTAACCTCAAAAGGAAAAACTACAGTAACAATATCAGAAATATAATAATTTCTTTACCGTTGTTATTCAATGTCGCTCATCCGTGTTTTCAGGTCCGGGGCGCATCGTCTGATGGAGCAGAAGGTGCGACCACGAATAAAGCCAACACAGGGAGCTGGGCTGCTTCTTAAAGACACAGTAACCTTTATCATCCTGTCGGGAGTCAGGTGGCTTCCCCGCCCTTCTCATAGCCGAATCGAGTGGTTCTCAAAGTGGGGTTCGGGGACACCCAGGGGTCCCCAACAATATGAAGAGTAGTTTAATTTCGTTCTAATTCACTGGAAAGTATCCCAATTAGAGAACGCATATGGAGGACGATTCTAATTAGAGGTTTCACTCTCACTGTGATTATCTTCCCACTTAGCCTACAGTGTAGACAGTTATACAGTTCAATAGCCCACTAACTCAATAATTATTTTCCCATATAGGTCCCTGGGACAAAATCTACTCAAATAGGCGGCCTGATGTCTCTATCTGGGGTCTGTGACATGAAAATGTTTCATAACTGCTGGTTTAATATACAAGTGCATATTTTAGCCTGCACAGTCACCCATTTGGACTGATGGGCACTTTATGCAGACCGGGAGCCTCCAGTGAAATCTGCAGCCCAATTCTATACAAATCACTGTGCTGAAAACATTTACATCAGGGTCTGGGGGCTGCCCTATGGGAACAGCCTCTAACACTCACACACAAATTTAAAAAAAACAAACATCTGGTCCGCTCTGTGGTGCCTGGCTCTTGATTGGAGGCTGGCCTCCTGTGGGCCCACTGGAGTGGCTCTCCTTGCCGATGGGTTCCAGGGCCGGGGTGCACGCTGTCACTGCTGGGTCAACCCTTCCCCCTCTCCCTCCCAGCCACCCCACCCCCACACCCCGCCCTGCCTCAAAACTAATCTCCACCTCCCCCCCCCCCCCCCATTCCCTTATGCTTATACACAGTACACGTATACATAACCCTCCCATCTTCATACCTTCAACCCTGCTGCCACATGATCAAACCATCTCTCATACCTCTCATAGCTTGAAATTAATACTACTACCCAACCCTAATTATCCCATAGAACATGTTTGTTTGTTTTATTTATGCATTTATGTTGCCCAATCCCCATTATCCATATTCCACAATCCCTGTTAGTCATGTCCTGTAAATATGCACCGTTTCTTGCCTCTCTGTGATGCATTTATATCATTTATGCCTCACATGCATGTTATATGGTGTCTGATGTCTGTGTGGCTGCACTGTCTGCATCTATTTGCAATACGAAAGAAACATTTACATCAATTTCTGCTAAATTAGTTACAAAACAATTACATTTTCAGAGACTTTAGAAACATTTATTTATGAAAATAGATTTTACTATGTAGTCTAAAGTCTAAAAATGTCAATACAATATTGCTAATCAGATGTGGGTCAACTTGCACACAAATCAAAGCAATAAACTATTCTTTTTCGCCATACACGGTCCTGACAACTCCAAAGGCATCATTGGTCTGGCGGAGAGACCATCCCATTACTGGAAGGTCACAGCATCAATCCCCATCACAGCAAGTGTGTCCCTCTCTGTCTTAAGTGTCCTGAGCAAGACACCGACCCCTAGTCGCTCCATGGACTCCACTGCTGGCCAAACCTGCGCTCTCACCGCTCTGGTGAAATGTATAAGAAACAAATTCCTAATTACAGTATATGTAATCTAGCAACTGGGTGCTTTAAATTCCTAAAACCTGTCACCTGTCCCTGTCACCACCTCCTAGTTGCTGAGCTCTATTCCAGATCACGACACCTCTTACTTCTGTCCTCTGCATTGAATAAATACCAGCCTTCTCCAAAAGGAGTTTATGAAGGTGAGGATAACATTCAGAATGACAAACGACGATCATTTTCTGAGCATGTCGCCTCCTCAGGAGCAGGAGCGACGCCACGTGTCGACACACAGTGGGCAGGAAAGTCTCACGGTTACTGGAATCTGAGCATTCGCTGTCCGTGGCCATTACAGGATTTGTTTTCCCTTTTGGCACAATGAGGCCTCTCTCTCATCATAGGCTTCCGGACTGTGACTCCTTATGCTGAAGCTTGAGGATCAGCTCAAGTAGGTTCATCTGCATTGTCAGCTCCTGAAATAACACACAGGGGAACATGAGACGGAGAGCAATTACTGTTAGGGCACCCATCGCCATCTGCTGGACATTTGCCTGTATCACAAAGCATTTTCTGTGCTATGATTTGTAGAGTATATATATTTTAATAGGCAGTAAGTTGATAGGTGTGGATCTTAACCTGAGGATTGGTGGTGATGTAAAACCCAGGGACCCCAGCCTTCTCCAGGGTGTTCTGTTGGTCTAACACCTTCTGGTCCATTTCAGCTACAATCTTCTTATCCATCATCTTTTGTTCCTCTCGCACACGAATTTCCAGAGCCTGATAACACAACACACAACTGTTTGAGAAGCAGAAAGCATAGAACCTTCAGTCAATATTGACTGAATATCCTCTATCCAGCCTGTGGTTTCAAGGTGGAATAAATCCAATAATTTACCAATGCCTTACCTCTAGCTCTCCTTGTTGATTTGTTTTGAGAAGTGCAAGGTTGTGAGACTTGCAAGACTGCAATGCCTCTTTGTGCTTCCGTGCCAACTCCTGTTTGAGCACTACGCAGTGCAAGGATGAGAGGAAACATCAGTCAAGCAGCACATTGAGATTATGTAAACACTACCTCACACCAGTTCACACTGCATAACCTGATTTCTGTTGGGACAGAGGACAGACCTTGATGTTCACAGTGCAGCTTCTGTCTCTGGTTGTACAGATTCCTCTCTGTCAGGTGCTGGATGTCCAGGAGCCCCTGCACTATTTCATACACCGTCCCGTCTATGAGAGCCAGAGCCAGGTCACTCAGTGTGTTGTAGGACAGGCGCTGCTGGAAGGAGCTGCCCATGGAGCACAAACAAGCAGACACTTAAATATACAGTATCTTAAACATATTTTCATTTTTCATTTCGTAGCTGGCTATGCAGCTAAAACTGAAGTTCACTTCACTGAATTATCTGAAGGCAGACTCTTGTAGCTAATGTTGCTAGATCCTAAATTGGCTTGTTACCTCGGCAAATCTTTGACAAGGGTTTGCAGCTCAGATAATAAGTAATAGTGTCTTTCTTGTTGTTTGGTAGAATCGCCCGGGCCGTCGATGACTCCAGGGTAAACGTCCATCTCCTTGTCTGGGAAGAGGAGAGGAGTACACCAGAGGAGTAACATTAACGTTAGTCAACAACAGATTCAGCTAGCAGGCTAGGCTACCAACAAAGCTTTGGTTGTAAATTCTTCACAAACAAGATACCTACCTTGTTCAGGCAGCCAGTTATCTAATGCCGCTCGTGTGTTAACATTACCCACTTACTACACCAGCTAGAAAGAAAGAAATTAACTGTTTTTGTTTATTTAGCTAAACATGGAGCTTGTACATCCATCCACTCCCACAAAACATTTCACTAGTGACAGAAGGACCCCATATTGCTGCCTATCTTGATGCCTGCCTGTAATTATTTTCTCTCCCAGCCAAACAAGATTATTTATTTTGGTGAACCATTACATTAGCTTGGGGTGCAATCAACATCCAGGCATTCACAAATGCTCTTCTGACGTTTTATTATTTATTTTGTCGATGTTTCTTTATTAGAGTTGTCTCTGTAGAGCTCAACCATGCATCTTCCCATGGGCAAGCTTCACCAATGTGCAGTAGCTCAATATATCCACCAGATGGCGCATACTACCAGTGAAGCTCCGCTCTCAGGACCGTATCGGATGCAACATTAGTAAGAAATCTAAAAAGGGCAATTAGAGCAATTAAGCAGGGAATGAGGAGCCTTGCGTTTAATCGGCGAGGTCCTGCAAGAATAGAAAGGGATCTAGCAATTTGTATCGATGATATAGATCATTCATTCGATAGTGCTTTTCTCAAAATGGAAAATTTAGGTTCATCCTTCTGACTCCTGTGGAAGCCACAACTCGAATAAGACTGACTGTGCTACAAGTAGAACTCCACTTCTACTCTTTGTAAGCTATTGGACTGGACTGGACTGGACAGGCGCCTGTGTTGCGCACGACTGGTGGGCTGTGCGCCGTCACGCACTGAAGGTGCCATGAAATGAAGAAAACTCACTTGCGGCGGGGAAGAGCACTATTTTAAGGAGCGTGTATGGGCGCATCTGATGAATTGGATTAATAGCTTCCTTGATTAAAATGGCCAGAAATACATCTCTTTATTTTCGAATTGTCGAGGGCAGGAACCTCCCAGCCAAAGACGTGTAAGTAATTTCTAAATGCCACGGGTTTCTGTGCTGAAGATTTAAATCTTAGATCATTACAGCCTAATAGACAACAGATCAGGATTGCTGCCACTGATCAGCTGAAGTAGATAAGAAAAAAGTTCAGCCGACGTTTTAGCCTTGATTTTCTTGCAAGTTGTCTCCTGTCGTTGAAGGAATTGGAGGAGAAATGGAAAGTCAAGACAGGCTACTCAAATTTACCTAAGCATATTTAAAAAGAAAAGCTTGCCATCAGGCGAATTGAATGGACATGCTGCCTTAAGGCATCATGTCTCATGCTGTCATCTTTTTGTTGATCTCTCAAGCTCCGGGACCAGTGATCCATACTGCATCGTAAAAGTTGACAATGAAGTTGTGGCCAGGTGAGTTTTAAACCCTGCCTCATATTATAAATGTATAAAAGTCTATATCCTGTACATGCAAAGAAAATGAAGATATCTCATTATGTATTACAGCAGTTCCCTTCTTGTCTGCAAGGCTAGATCTGCAGAATATTGTTTACAATTCTGCTTATGTCCTCAAATTTGCATATACCCAGCAGCAGTCAGTGATATAACTAACTCTATAGACATTTGAGTTTGTCTGTTTTTTGTGGCTGTGCCCCCGCTATTCTGCACATGTTATCCCGGGTGGAGTGTATGTGATCAGGGTGGCGTGCTCGCAGCGTGCCCCCCCCCCCCCCCCCCCAGCACAGAGAACCTGATACTGGTCTGGCCTTTAAAACACCCGCAGGTAACCATGGAGAGGATGCATCAATTATTGCAGGGAGCTCCCATTGTAAGCAGGGAGAATGCTGGGAGCTGGAGGGGAGGGGAGTTTACCAATTCAGACTGGAGGTGTTCCCACTTTGAATGCAACTGTGGTCAACTGTGCAGATGATTGTACAGATGGTTGCATCCTCTATAGTGTTGGGATGAAAGCAGGTGTCACTTTTTCAAAATAGCAGCTATATATCATTTTGAGGTGGAACCCATATTTCT
Source organism: Centroberyx affinis (assembly GCF_046629955.1). Taxonomy (NCBI): domain Eukaryota; kingdom Metazoa; phylum Chordata; class Actinopteri; order Beryciformes; family Berycidae; genus Centroberyx; species Centroberyx affinis. The sequence goes on along the minus strand of NW_027278975.1, from coordinate 709,785 downwards.
CTTTAAATATATTGTGGGCTTTAATATGGGAATAAATCCAGAGGCCATTTTTACAACTGGCATCATAAGGCAAAACGCAGCGATGACTCACCGCAGACACTAATTATCTTGTACTTGTAGTGTCACCGGCCAACTGACTCCCTGCTGAGTGTGTTTTTCATGGATGATGTGGCTGGTTGACCCCGTCGGGAATTCACGGCGCAGAGAACAGCAGAGCATTTTCAGCTCAGCAGAGAGATACATGGCACAAATTAAACAGGAACTTTTCATTACCCATTTAGAATAGATTGTGCATGTTACTCCCCAAGCATATGAGATGTAGGCTGTGACCTTATGTATGGTAATGAACTGGGCCGCTGAGGGAAATTTCATTTTCACATGGTGCTGATGCTGCCGGCACTTTGTCATGTACTGAGATTTCTGACTTGACGTATTACCTTCCTGGCTTCTTCTTCCACTCATACATGATGTGCATTCAGTCTATGTGGCTGTTATGGGCTGGTGGGTACTAGCGTGTAAAACCTTCCTTTTCAGGACCGCTACAGTATGGAAGAACCTCAATCCTTTCTGGGGTGAAGAGTACACACTGCACCTTCCCATGGGGTTCCATTCACTCTCCTTTTATGTCATGGATGAAGACACCATCGGGTAATATTGTCATCAAAAATCGTCTTAAAATGATCTCATATTCAGCTATTATGGAGCTTTCAGATCGTGAAGCGATATATTGGGTTAAAACATCATGTACAGTTTGAATGTTTTGGAAAAGCCTCCATGTTTTGAATAAACAAACATCATCAGGCAGATGGCAGCCCAGATTGACTGATTAAAGGCTGTTTTTCCCCTCCTCTCATGACCGGCAGTAGCCATATCAATCTGTCAGATTCACCTCGTTAAACTTTAACAGGAAGGACCTTTGATAGTGTTTTTTTCAATAGCTTCAGTCTGATAATCGTGTTGTTATCTTTTGCTACAGCCATGATGACGTCATCGGAAAAATATCTCTGAGCAAAGAAGCCATCGGATCTCAAGCTAAAGGTATGATCGAAGGAAGCGGCATGGGTATGTGTGTAACAGGACGGGTGCATGACCGGTGGTCAGAGGTTAAACAAAGATGGATTCCCACGACCCAGTCAAAGGTCTCATGATTGCAGAGAGTTGCCTTTTTTTAGGCTGAGCTTCTGGGAATGTTTCTCAGTGTATACTCTCACACATTTAATGCCATGGTTTGATTTGCTCTGCTGTATCGGTCACTTTTATTTTAGAATGCACATTCAAACAGAAAGGGAATGTAACCGGCACACACGTTGCTTGATGGCTCTCCTGGTTCTTGTCTGCATAAACTCTGGGGTTATTCATTCTGCAGTACAGCTGTCCTTTTGTGTGGAAGCCCACAGTATTGTAGAGCAAGGAGAGCAACCAAAACCTTTCCAAAGGCCTAACCCATTTTACGGCAGGCGGTCTTACAGAAGCTTTTACACTGAAGAAATGAGTCCCATTGTTTTAGCTTAGCGTTCCCTGAACTCCAGGACTGTCTTTGGTGTCCTGTCTAGACATGTGGCATTGAAAATATGGTATGTCAGGATGCTATTGTAGTTTTGTTAGACTTTTCAAAGTGTTTACTGTATCAGATTATGTTTGCTGCATACTGATGCCTCTCTCTTGGCAGCAGCCTGGTGTGGCCTTCGCTCCTGTGATTCATTGCAACATGTTGCTATTGAGTCAGTCACTCCCTCGCAGGAATATTCTCTCAGTTTGGCCTCGAAATTGTACCCTTGCTTTTGTCTGATATTTTTGAAAAAAAAAGAAAACAAAACACATTCTATTCTGAAATTTATACTGTATCAAATGTATTAAATTTAATGTGTTCTATTGAAAGGCCATTGTTACACGTTATTCAGGCTACTAAACTGTACTGTAGCTTTGTGTGAGCCTTCACATTGTCTCAAACCCATGTGTCTTTCTATTACAAAAATCGACCTAATTAAAAAGTGTACGCTTATTTAAATACATAATATCATTCATTCCTACCATATTTAACTGTCCTTACTCAACTCAAGTTAAACTAATCACCTTCTTCAGTGTGTTTGGAGGGATATTAAGTGTCCATGTTTGTCCTCCTGTCCACACAGCTGTTACTTTACAGCTGACAGGTTCATCATTTTGTTAATGCACTATGTCTGTCTATGTGGTGTGTTCAGGGCTAGATAACTGGATGAACCTGACGAGGGTGGACCCAGATGAGGAGGTCCAGGGGGAGATCCACCTGAGTCTGGAGCTGCTGAAAGACGCAGAGAGGATCAGCCTGCGATGCCAAGTCATAGAAGCCAGGTAACACACAGCTTTAAATGCTGCAGCTGTCATCAGTGTTCATGGGGATTTTAAGAAACAGGAGCTCATTTAGAGAAAGCAGTGGGTCAGACAAATATTTTGAGGTCAATAGCGGCCTAAAGGCTAAAGGTTAGAGTAGCAGGACTCTGACTAAACGGTCTGGATCTGCTGGGAAAATCTGGGCAGGGAAAGTAACTGAGGAACACAGTGTATGTGCTCAGCAAACCTTCTCTGGATGAATAGGTTAAAAAGTTAGTTTTTTTTATTAAGAAATTACATCTGACAGTCAATCTCTTCACTATGTGAGGATCAACATGTTCTTTGTTCTAGAGAACTTTAGTTACAGGATAGCTGTATTCTTTCCCCTGCTTTTCTGTTAAATAGTGTGTGGTGTTAATGTTGACTTAAATAATATGCTTTATGAAAAGTAATTTTGAAAAGAAGATAATCTCACATGATGAAGAGAACGTAGACAAAAGCAGTCCATAACACCTTTTTCCCCATTACTAAAATCCAATAGCAAGAGCCTAATATGTCAGAACACAAAGCAATGCCACTTGATTTTGAGAGAAATTGAATTTATCTCCATCATGTCTATCCAATGACCCCAAACTTAAACCCCAATGGTTTAAGTTTTCTTTTCCATACTTAAAAAGTATGTATCAAATAAGTACTTGGTCAGTACAGTATGTAGCATTGTTTGTGTTGGGCCATTTGAAAGAGGGGTACTTCTTTCATTATAAAAGCATGTATGAATGTAACTTGCGTGTTAAAATTACATGTCTGGATGAATGTGTTTTTTTTTGTTCATGTACTAAGTAGTATTTACTGGCCTAAAAAGAGTTATTCTCCGACTGGCCATTAGTCGTGAGTTAAATCTCTGTAGCTGAGCTGCTTCCAGTGGAGCCTGGCAGTGTCATCACTATTTCTGTGCTCAAATTTTGTCACTGTCACCCTGCGGGCCTCCACTCTCAGCGCTCCCTCACTTCCTGAGTCATACCACCACTATCACACCACTCACTGCCCCATCTGTGTGTCCCAGGCTACAATCTCTCTCTCTCTGGCTGGGCGCTAATGAGCATGTCAATCAGGGCTTGTCGCTGCGTTATTCAAACATGCTCCGATGAATGTGAATTGAGTTTGAAAGAATGAGGTCAAGTGCAAAGTAGTGGTTTCGCTTTTCACCTCTCTGTACCTCACTTAACTAATTCAATTTGCAGAGCAAGCAATTTGGGGTTGTTGAGCATTTGAGTGTATTGATCAGTGTTGTGTTTTGGTCTGATGACACCACAGAGACTTGGCTCCAAGAGACATCTCTGGAACCTCCGATCCGTTTGCCAGAGTTATTTTCAACAACCACAGTGCAGAAACCTCGGTGAGCTCTATGTCGTGCCTGTGAATACATGTAAGGTCTTAAAGGAGCCAGTTCAAGTCCTTCCATTACAACTCATGGTTTTGTTAATGTTATTGTCTTTTTTCCTTCTTTTGTTCCTTCTGTATTACTGGATGTTGCAACTTTGTTAAGAAAAGAGCTACACAAATGTAGTTATATTCTTATACTACTACTGCTATAACTACTACTACTAATACTAATACTACTAATGATACTACTGCTACTACTACTACTACTACTACTACTACTACTACTACTACTGCTACTACTACTACTACTAGTACTATTCCTACTACTACATGCAGTGTGAGATCAGAGAGAGCTGAAGAGAAGTTTATTGAAGAGAGATCTGGTCTTACAATCTCCTTTCAAACAACAAAAACACACCACTGCTGGGTTTCAGATTATCAAGAAGACCCGTTTCCCCCACTGGGGAGAGACACTGGAACTGGAGCTGGACCCAGAGGAGCTGAGTGAGGAGGGAACCATCACTCTGGAGGTCTGGGACTGGGACATGGTGGGCAAGAATGATTTCCTGGGAAAGGTGAAGACTTGACATGATCACTATGATCCATCAAGTTATTGTATATCTTTCTGTTGTTAAACATATCATAGATTTCATGTCATTCTGAGTGGCCAGTGTGTGGAATATGCTTCATTTGTGAACATTTTCCACTGGAAAAATTGCTCCACCAGTTAGGGCTGAACAATTAATCAATATTTTATCGAAATCGCAATATGGCCTACTGCAATTTTCAAATCGCAGGAGGCGCAATATTTGTTAAAGGTGAAATGTGTGTCAAAATACCATTTTAAATTAAATATTGTCGTACTGCAGAGATGTCCTGGCCTACACATCATATTCTACAGACTTAAGAAAACATCTTTGTTTGGTACAGATCCTCGCAAAAATCACACCATAATCATTTCAATACTTTTTTCAATGAAAATGAGAATAATTATGTAAAAATTATCATTCCCTCTAATATCGCAAATCATATCGCAATTGCAATATCAGTCAAAATAATCGCAATTAGATATTTTTTCAAAATCGTTCAGCCCTACCACCAGTGATTGTTATTGTCTGATATTGTGGACTTGTTTGTTGTTTCCTTCCACAGATGGAAATCCCTTTTGCTTGCTTGCACAAGACACCTCTGTTAGAGGGCTGGTTTCGTCTGCTGCCCTTGGGAAACCATGAGGTTGATGCTGGGTGAGGATTATGGGTGTGCTTGTTTGTACTGTGCGGTGTTTGTGTGATTGAGACAGTGTGAGAGCGAGCAAACATTTTGGCGATTGCTTTTGGAATCTTATAAGACTCAAATCCAGAGGCAAGTGCTGCCAGTGTGCTTTTGAAATGTAGTCGAGGAAAGCGTTTGTTTTTCTTCGCGTTTCCTTTCCTGCACGTCATTCTAGAATTTGCAGGTATACAGCAAGGTCTCCGTCAACATCTGTTCGTTGAGATAATTTTAGAACAAATGCGGGCTGAGCTATCTGCAAAAGCGTAGTGTCAAAGTGAAGCTGATCTCAGAGGTTCATTAGTGAATGACTCACAGCTTTAGGGGCGTTTATAGAGGGGAACACAACGCTGAGAATAGGACTGGGAACAGAAACTGAAGAGATCTATTATGGCTGGGCAGTGGTAAAAGGCAGAAAATGTCATTGCAACGGATATCCCCTTTGGGACTATCTGTTGCCACTGTTGGTTTGGGAAAGCACTGTGACCAAGCTCCTTTGACAGTTTTCTTAACTGCAAGGACTCCTTAATAGTGCGCTCAGAAAATGTCATTGCACATACTGTACTACACCAGGCACCATTTATACTGGATTTGCTTCAGCAGTTCTCTTGGCATTATCACGTCTCACCTTGCAACAATATGCAAATCTTGTGAAATTGTTTTAAATAGGACTAGTTCCTAACCTAGAAATTCACACAGTTCTTCCTTAATTGATTAATTAGATTTAAATTAATTAGTTAATTGTTATCATTATACATAACTAGAAATGTTCCCTTGACAATGAACTGGAGTCTAACTTCTGCTTATATAATGAGGCAATCTCTGTTTTATAGTTCTGAATCAGGAGTTGTTCCATCATCAGTCCCTCCAGGATGTTTTCACATTGTATTTCCCCTAAAGGGCTTCCAGTTTTATCCAGTCACTCGCTTTCATCCACAAGGACCACAACATTTTAAAAATCATTGTTCTAATTGAGGCACTTGATTAATATGCAGATCGTCACACTTTGCCTTTGACATGTTCATCGGTTGCCACACTTCTCCCACAAGTACACAATGAAAACACTTCAAATGCCATTGCAATTTTCACAAAAAAGTGACAGAGAAAATAAAGTGCCGTTGGTCACAGTCATCTCACAGAAAAACTCTGGAGGGACAAGTCTATCCTAAGAGATCGCCTTTTCCTGAGAAATTGTCTTGGGTGCTGTCACAGCCACTTTTCTCCATCTTTCCCCACTTCCTTTTTAATGGAGCTGTACATCAGTGTGACATCTCAGATTGCGGGGTGGGAAAAACTCTCTTCTAATTTCTGAAATTCTGCGGTGTTTTCCTCCCTATGCAGCGGCAAGCTGGGAGCGCTGCGTCTGAAGGTGCGTCTGGTGGAGGATCGCATCCTGCCCTCCATGTACTATCAGCCCCTCATCGACCTGCTGGTGGAGTCGGTCATCTCCCCTGCAGAGGTCAGCACCACCACTCCTCCACACCGACATGCAAATCTGCTCATTTGCTCAACTGTACGACAGGTGCTGCTCTATCATGTCAAAAGAGCGCTGTACGTATGTTGTATCTTTTCAGTTACAGATGTTTTTACCGGAGGGGTGACCAAGTCAACTTCACTTGAGTCTCAAGTCAGTCTCAAGTGTTGAGGCATGAGTCACAAGTCAAGTCCCAAGTCTAAATGTAGATTACCAAGTCAAGTCCAAGTCAAGTCCATGTCATTAATGTCAAGTCTCAAGTCTAAATGTCAAGTCAGAACAAATCAGTCCAGTATCAATTTAATATCTTAAAGAAAACAAAAATCTAGGACTTTTCAATGCAATATTGTTTTAACAGTATAAAAACTTGCATTATGAATTTGATTTCTATAATCAGTTTCAACTTTTTATCTTTTGTCAAGACTTTAGAAACCTTTTCAAGTCATCAAAGTACAAGTCAAAGTCAGCAAAACCCAAGTCAACTCAAGTCTCAAGTCTTCTCCTCATGCAGCAAGTCAAGTCTCAAGCAATTAAAACTTACTGACGCCCCCCGCACCCCCCTCCCCCCCCTGCAGGTGGAGGACAGCAGCACTCTGACCATGCTGGAGGAGGTGACCACGGTCGAGAGCCGGCAGGACGTGTCGATGACCCTGGTGAAGATCTACCTGGGCCAGGGTCTGGTGGTGCCCTTCCTGGACTACCTTAACACCCGGGAGGTTAACCACACCAGTAAGACTCCAGGAACAACACCACAAGACAAAAAAATACATCACAACATTGTCCATTGACCATTTGTGAGCGGAAGTTGTTGAGGAGAGTAAGATGTTAGGAAATGTTTTGAATTCCGTAGGAAAAACACGCCTATGCACGTGTTCCAAGCATTTTGTGCACTTTAGCTTGCAGTTCAGATGTTTGTTTTGTCATGTGTCAACAAGGAAGTGCAGCTCAACAGTTATGCACACATTTAGAATATTTAATTGCTATGTTGTATGTGTTAGGCGTACTGGAGAGATTGCAAGCCACCTTTCAGATAAAAGTTTTACTGTATATTTGCGTCATGAATGTGCCCAGATATCTCAGCTCTTAACTTTTTACATAAAGCTACTGTGATCACACAATACACAGTGTGCGTAAGACCTAACTTTATCTCTGTGAGTCAGTAATTGTGTTAGTGGCGGGGGGGTGGGGGGGTGGGAATGAGCCTATAAGCAATCTGCTTATAGGCTGCTCTTCCTCCACACTCCAGAGACCCTCGAAGGGTTGCTGCCATTTAACTCTGAACCGACTCAGAGCCACGGTCTGTGTGTGGGCAGGCAGAGCCCACCAGCACTATATTTACTAGCCCTGTGCCAATTATTCACTCACTCAACAGTCATTTCATGGCTTCTGTGTGTTCTTTGTTAGTCATGTTTTTGCCTACACACCACATCCCCATGCTAATTTCGCACACAGAGTTGTGCTGTGGTCTGTGGATTTTGTTGGTGTAGTTTGAGATAATAAGCGTAGTGCCTAAGTTTCCATAGCAACTCCACACGATCCAAAAGGTAACTGGTTGATCATAAGATCAGGAATAGATGCCGGGAGCAGCCAGACATTAAAGTGGGGTGCAGGGGCAGGAGGGAGGGAAAAAAAGACAAGAAATGTATCTGATAGATTTGATAGTAGAAGTATATATTCAATAGATTGTATCGAATATGTAAGCGATGCAGTTCACCTGGCAACCAGGCCCATCACCATGGATATATCAGTGTCTCCAGTCAGTGAAGGTCAGCCTGCCCTCTGCTGTAACACTGAACTGACTTTCTAAAGCAGATTGGATCTTGGCAGACAGACATGCATCAAAAGAACTGAATGCTGTTTTTATTTTTTTATTTTAACCTTTATTCATCCAGGGAAAGTCAAGTGAGCATGCTCGCTCTCTTCCAGCAACACCTTGCATCACATTCACACAGTTACACACAGTCACATCTTGCAGCTTCCCAATGCAAACACAGTCCTCTACTGTCGGCCACTGAGCTGCTCCACTGGAGTAGATGGGGGTTTAGTGCCTTGCTCGAGTGTTACTCATTCACTCTCCCCACCTGCCTTTTCCCAGCTGGTTCAGGGATTCAAACTGGCAACTTGCTTCTCTAACCTCTAAGCCAGGCCTATTCAATTGGCGGCCCGCGGGCCACATCCGGCCCAGAAGCAACCTCAGAGTGGCCCAGCGAGCTTGAAGTATAGGCTATTTTAATAGCAATTTTAATATTTTAACACTTGTTTTCACTCCTCATGAATTTATTTCCTCCGTGGCAGAAAAACACGTTACACAAGCCTTCAGAAACTCCTGCAGATTAAACTGGACTAACAAAACCCTTTTGGGGCTGACTGACTCACTAACTAACAGACTCACTATAAACAGACTTTAAGACACTTGCTAGCCGAGCAACATTAAGGCTACAAACAACCCATAATGCAACACTCCGTGTAGGAGTGGATTTACACCGGTACTTTATCCATTCAAAAAGAATATCTGATGTTGTGAACACGTTTGTCTAGTCCTCCAATATAAGACGACCCTCACTTTTTCTGAAAATATGTCTCTGTCAACCCTGAAACATAGAATTGACAATGAAAACCTTCGGTTTAACCCTGCCTGGACTGGAAAATACTTGTTTATTTTACCGCCAAATAATTTAAATAGGTTGCTGAAAATGTCTGGCCCATCTACATTTCCTGTTTTTAAAATCTGGCCCAATTGAATTTGTAATTGAATAGCCCTGCTCTAAGCTACTGCCACCCCATCATTTTTGAATATATTGTTTGAATTATACGTCAATCCCCTCTCTGTTCTGTCTCTAACAGCTGATCCAAACACGCTATTCCGCTCCAACTCCCTTGCCTCCAAAGCCATGGAACAGTTTATGAAGGTGCGTTGGTGTGTCTATCATTCCATTCTATCAGGTGTTGCAAGTAGTCGGTTGTTCTTCTGTCTCTATTGTGGTTTAAAGCGTGACGTAACTGTTCATTATGTTTGCCCTCTCGCTCAATCTTCCTGAACGTATCTCTTCTCTATTAATGTGTGGTGAGTTATAGCTCAGTTTAGAAAAGAATCCCTTCTGTATAGATACAGATAAGAGTACTGGCTATAGTCCCACAGTCAGGTCTTAAACATATGGTGTTGTTTTGCTATCAGGCTGTCGGCATGCTGTATCTGCACGAGGTGCTAAAGCCCATCATCAACCGCATCTTTGACGAGAAGAAATACATCGAACTGGACCCATGTAAGATCGACTTGAACCGCACCAGGTAACACTGATCTAAAATAATGTTCTGCAGGACCTCGAACAATCCCACGATCATGCCCTGCCATTGTTATAATCTGCTTCACAGGCGCTTGTCTTGCACCGCAAATGACAAGTGGGAATTTTAGGTCATAGGTTCAGCTCGTACTGTACGTGTTAAAATGGTCAAATGGAAAGCTGTCACGGGAGCCTGCCCACTTCCTCTACACTTCTGCCCTGAGAGGAAGACATCAGTGTGAGGAAATGAAGAAGGAATGTAAAGAGGGGGAAGGCTGTTGCTTGGCAACTGCCATGAGCCCCTTGAGATGTCTATCTCTGACATGGAGGGAGATCCAGGGTCTAACATGCACTATGTCTACAGTAAATCTGCCTGCCAACACCTGATGTGTTGTCTCTGCTTCCTGCCTATATGTCTCCCCTGACATCTTCAACTCAGCAGTTAACATCTGTGTCCATCTCTCCACACTCTGCTGTTGAATGTAATGACGTTATCAGGAAAAGAGAAGTTATCATTTATAACATGCTGCAAAAGGCCTTGTGTTTTTGAACTGAAGTATTTGGTTAGTATGGTTAGATTGCCACATCTTGATAGTTTTTACATAATACATGCTAGTCTATACACAGTATGGTTAGTATGAATAGTACGCACTGTTAGGATTCAGATTCCAGACACAGGGATTCAGCCTTCTCTCCTCCTCTGTCCGTCTCTGAAGGCGGATCTCATTTAAAGGTGCGGTGTCAGAGGCGGAGGTGCGGGACAGCAGCGTGGAGATGCTGCAGGACTACCTGTCCAGCATCATCGAGTCCATCGTGGGCTCGTTCGATCAGTGTCCCCCTGCCATGAGAGTGGCCTTCAAGCAGCTGCACAAGAGGGTGGAGGAGCAATTTGCTGAACCTGAGAATGAGGTCAGTCCAGAGCCAGGTCTATAAAGACCAAAAGAAAGAAAGAAAGCGGAAGCTGGGTATTTCAGCGCTTCATACATTTTGGGTCATTTCTACCTATTCATTTTATCTTACCTTTACAATTTAGACATTTAGCTGAGGGTCTTATCCTGAGACACTTACAATGTGTGTAACAGACATTCCTAGATGGCCAACATCACATGCGACCTATCCCAGCAAGCATTTGACCGACAGCAACATGCAGGATGTGGCATTTTCATAATTTGTTGTGTATGCTGCCACAGTAAGGAGTGCAGGGGAAAGACAATACAGTAAATGTTACAAATATTCCTGTGTCCCTATAATATTCATAAATAATAAAGAGATTCTAGGTAAAGAGTTAAGAGCCAGCCAATCATTTACTTTCCTATTGAACCCACTGTCTTTCTACAGGATGTGAAGTATCTGGCCATCAGTGGATTCTTTTTCCTGCGTTTCTTTGCTCCTGCGATCCTCACACCTAAACTGTTCCACCTGAGGGACCAGCATGCAGATACACGCACAAGCAGAACGCTTTTGCTACTGGCCAAGGTATGGTGCATAACACACACACATACAGTACATACACACACACACACACACACACACACACACACACACACAGTACCATGAATGATTTATTCTCACCACACTACATCACAAATCAATGCAGAAAAACATTAACTTTAAAGACACGGATGCACTGGACTTGAAGGCTTCATGCTGTGAGCCACCTGGCAGCATTTCTCATCTACAGTTGTAGCACAAATGATTAGGAAGCATGAACACAACATACAGTACAGTGCTTATGTTATGTGTGCAGGCAGTAGTGCTTCAAAATGGAGTGACAGCCAATAGCAACAGATACAGTACTGAGCAGTGTGTTGCTTGTTGCTTGTCCTCTCCGTTACAGCTTTGCTTTCAGGTCAGGCCACCATATAAAAACAGTCATTTTAACCTCTATTTTAGAAGCTAGATGAGTTTTAGGGTCACAACAAAATGGAAAATGTTTCCCCTTGTTATCTAATACTCCATATCATAACATTAACAATAAATGCCAAAAGATTTAGGAACGTTTTACTTACTTTCCTGTATTTTTATATCAAAATCCCATTACTTTTACACCCTGGAAAATGGGATATTTTTAGTTGAAATATCATGACGTACCAGGAGGCGTAAATAGAAACAACAATAAATAATACCATCACATATTTTTGAACTTCCGCCTCATTTTTGGGCGTTTACCCCCGAAAACCCTATTTCCTTTTCCTAAGACACCATGGTTCGTGTTTTTTTTTTTGAAGAATCAGGAATTTGTGACAGTTTAAGATTATGCACAAAACATCTCACAGTGGATTGCTTCACCATCTACACAGGATATGCAATGGGCTTCACTGCCTTTGTTTGTTATAGTCCAACCTTCCCCGTTTTGAACAGTCCCTCCTCGCATTTTGTCCCACCCCACGTCCCGTTTCACCTGGAAATACATCGAATTACAAAAGCTAGACACCAAGAAACGTTGGCAGTCTAGTGGTTCACTCTGCCTTTGAATACAAGTGTCCACCAAATGTCTCTAAAATAAACACCTCCCTGAATTCATCACCATCAACATTAACAATGGCAGCAAAAATGTCCAGTGTCATGGTCGCACACAAGAAAAGAAAACCCTTATTCCTAGCCCATGCGTTGCTCGTGTGGCTGCTGTCCGTGGTGCTGAAGTCCTGTTGCCATGGGTCCTCTACAGAGACGAGGAACGGGCTATTTTTACCTGTGTGTACGCTGCGCCCGGGCTGCGGTTCAAAGCCCAGCATCAGAGAGGGTGTAGAGAGGGACTTCCTCCTCGCCCTAGGCCAGGTGTGGGCCGGACAAAAGGCCTCACAGCATGCCTGGCCTCAGGGACCCTTTTGATCTCCCACTTTGAGAGAGAAAGGCAGACGGTCTACTGGTCGTCACATACTGAGTTCACACACGCGGCGTAATTATTCTGTCAGTTACTATCAGGTGAGGAATTCGAACACCTACTCCTGCGACCGCTGGATGTTTTATGTGCTTGAAGATGTGAGCGCTGTGTGAAAGTGGCTGTGCCTTTATGGTTGCCAGGCGTTGCAAAGCGTGGGGAACCTGGGCCTGCAGCTGGGCCACGGCAAGGAGCAGTGGATGGCACCACTCCATCCCATCATCCTTTGCAGCGTGGCGTCCGTCAAAGACTTCTTGGACAAGTTGATCGACGTGGACCACGACAGCGGTAAGAGCGATAACGGGGACACTCCGCTAAACTGGTAATCAACGGGAAAGGAGAGCTGACGAGCTGCCGGGCCAGGTGCGAGCGCAGCAGCTCCCAGTCAGTACAGTGGATAGGGATACAGTGAAACAAAAGCCCAGTGGTGAAATATTCATAACTCGCTGGAAGCTTAGAGAAGGAACGACATGGGTAAACGGGCTGGCAGGGCGTCGGAGGGAGCAGCCACGCCACACTGGTTACCCAGCGTGCCTTGGCTGCCTTCTTACTGTCATGTGTCAGTGAGTCTGTTGTTATGAAACATCTTCCCTTTCTGACATATCATGTTCCCGTCTCCCTCTGCCATCACACCTACTGTTTACTCTTAAAGGGCAGTTTGACATTTAATGCTCTTCAGGTGGATTTGTTGCGCACAAGTGGACGCTTGTTCTGCCTCTTTCAAGGCGGCTTTCATGTGATGAAGGAAGGAGGTTTAGGCACCATGGAAATAATGAAATGCATTGTAATGTAGCAATACCATACACTGTGTTTGTTTATTCTCACTGCGGCACTGTTACAGCTCCACCTTGTGTCTATATCGATGAACATGCCATTACATATACATTATAAATCCAGTCCATGCGTTTCTGTGTGAGAGTCATTCCCCTCCCCTCCCGTCCCGTAGTGTCCGAGGTGCCGCAGAGGGCCGTGTTCCTGCCCTCGGTCACAGTGAAGGAGGGGTACCTGCAGAAACACAAGGCAGAGGGACCCCAACTTCTGTCCCGCTTTGCCTTTAAGAAGCGCTACTTCTGGCTGACCAGCGAAACCCTGTCCTACGCCAAGACCCCTGACTGGCAGGTAGGACCTCTGATGAAGTGAGCGCTTTGTACCCTGCTAACAAGTGTGGAGTGTTGTCTGCTCTACCGGCTCGTTTGGCAGGTAACCAGCCATTCGAGTTTCATTCCCCTTTCTAAATATTTACCTAGTTAAATAGCGTATTCTTGAATCCGTTTGCTACTGTGACTGGTTGGATGAGACAGCAAAGTTCCTGGCTGCCAGGTAAATGCTACTTTCTTCCCTCTCTCTTATGTAAGCCACAAATGGATGAGAAATCTTCAGCTCAAAGTCACATGAAAGTGACTCATCCATTATCAGAAGGTGATATGTCTTGTGATGATGAATTAGTCGCTGTGTGTTCCCTTTGAAGGACATTTATCAGCTCGCCTCATAAAAAGAGGAAACATTTTAATCATCCTCCGCTTGTTTTAATTTATTTGTGTTTCCCTCCTTGTGAGAACATCATTAGTGTTATTACCATGTGGTGCCCAACCTTGTGATAATGATCTCTCATTCACCAGCCACAGAGAGAGAGACAGAGAGAGAGGAGCAGGCTCTCTCTCTCTCTCTAGCCCAGTAAAAAGCTCTCTCTTTGAGCCAGTCTCCCGCTTTGTGTGACTGGAATAAAGGCGAGGGTTAATTGAAGGCTGTGGATATTCATGCTAACATTGCAAATCAGATTGCAGACAATATCCCGGCCCCCTTCCTCCATGTTCTCGCACTCCAGTCTCGGTGAAGCGAGTTCCCATTGGAAGTGGCTGATTTACACTTTAAAGTGCTCTTTTTCTGCCATGCTGCTCACATCTTCGCTTCCTCCTTGTCCCTCGCTGTTCCTCCAACCTGTTCCTCGCAGAATCGTTCAGCATCAGAGGCCGCTCCATTAATTTGCTGTGGGCAAGCGCTATGATAAAATATGGCAGTTTTATTTCACTTAAACCTTTGCCTGAATGGCCTAAGGCAGTAGAGCGCTCCGTCATTACCGGTCAGTGTATACTTGTGTTAATTGGTGGTGTGTTTTGTGGCTGAACTGTTGCAGGTGCGCTCCTCAATCCCTATTCAGTGTGTGTGTGCGGTGGAGAGGGTGGATGAAAATGCCTTTCAGCAGCAGAACGTAATGCAGGTCATCACCCAGGACAACGACGGGCAGCTGCACACCATGTACATCCAATGCAAGGTAGTGGTACTGGCACCAGACAGCCACCTACACAACACCTGACCTTCTCATTTTGCCATAGAAATGTGTTTTTTTCCCGTTGTACAGTATGTGCTACAGAAATACCACAGTTTTCCTCCCTGACTCTTTAGTATTCTGCTGATATACTGTTTGTTTCATGATTAAAGTGTTGGGCTGAAATCAGATTTTGATTACCATTATTATAATTTGAACAAAGAATAATTATACTATATTTGGTTTTATTTATGCATTTTATACACTCAGAATCCATTATTTTGATAGGGAGTTTTTAGGCATAAATATTCATGTGAAGAAGAAATAACAACAGTGATTTAATTTGCCATTTACCTTCCTTATTGAAAGGTTATTTACCAATTTCAAGTTATACAGTGTCACATTAAATTATACAGTTATTCAGTGGTAGTATGTAATATACTTGTTACAAATAAAAAAATAAACTTTTTTGAACAGCCATTATGTAACTTTTGGATAACAATATTTTCTTGCTTTGACAATCTGACTTTAAGGGACAGCCAAATTTCTGGTTCATCGTATATTTGTGTCCGTGTGTAGAACGTGAATGAGCTGAACCAATGGCTGTCGGCCATCAGGAAAGCCAGCATCTACAATGAGCGCATGCTGCCCTCTTTCCACCCCGGGGCTCATCGCAGTGGCAAGTGGACCTGCTGCCTGCAGGCGGACCGTGCTGGTAACCCGGCTTTTAATACTTCTGATACTGCACAAACTATAAGACTTTGAAATCTTTTTGCCAATGCACAGGATCTGATGTAACTGTCCCTTGTGCTATTTATGTGAGCACATATGAAGCAGCCCAGCTTGGATGTTAGGAGGGGGTGGGTGAGAGCGGATATGTCATCGGGGTTATCAAAGTTGTCACCTCCCATCACGGGTGTTGAATTAGACCCAGGAAGCCTCCAGAAGTTATGGCATCCCAGAACCACCCCCTCCACACACATACTTCCCTGTATCTGCACTTAGGCTTTCATCAGATTCAAATATTAGGCCTAATACTTCCTAGCTGGTCTCAATAACAATAGCCTATGGGACGACTGACTTGCTGCTGGCTGCAAGCAGCTACTGCGCTCCTGACAATGCACATTTAATGACCAAATCCTCTATTTGTAGCTGCCATGTTTTTGTTGCTTCAGTGGAGAACGAGTGCTGAGAGTCATAATTTGATTTTCTCTGACCAATTACATTTTGCCACTGTCTGCAAGTCATATCAGATGCAGACTCTTGTGTAATGTGTACTGTGTAGCTTACCACTTTCTGGAGCCACATCATCATTTGACCATTTATTGTTTATGTGACATGTGTCCGGCATAAGTTGCTTACTGGGTAATGCATGGGTTAGGATGGAGTTTTGATTGCCATACAAAAAATCTACACACTCACACTGGTACTGTGAGGCTTCCATCAAATTGTCTAGGTTAAGGTTATTCAGTCAGTGTTCAGTAAAGCGGGTCGGTGCTCAGTTTCAGGCTGCAGCAGAACCCACTCTGCTGTGACACTGGGCGACTGGAGTGACCCGCTGGATCCCGACGTCGAGACTCAGACCATCTACAAACAGCTCCTGCATGGCAGAGACAAACTCAGGTCAGTGGATAGGAGAACGTCCCAGTAAACACACTCCGTCTGGATGCAGTTCACTCACTGGACACTAGAGGTCTATGTTGCAACACTGACTGCTGCTGCTGCTGCTGCTGGTTCTCCACATTACAATCACATGTCTAACTATCACACCATCCACAGATTAAGCAGCCTCAAGAGAATGCAATCAGCGATCACGTGATTAATATGATTGATTGATACTGTAGGAAAAAATATCTGGAGGTGCCGGACGGTGAGACCAGCATCGAGGAAGAAAAACGAATCAACTCTGCCATTCATCCAGGTGAGGCTCCAGCTGCTGGGTCTGAAGAGGAGTGTAAATATTCAGCTAGTCAGGAGAGAGGAGGGTGAAAGGATTGTTATTGTTGTACATGCGCTTATGTTCTTGTCATGCATATGTATGCTGTTAGTATACAAATTTAAAAGATAATTGTTTGTAAATGCTCCACCTTGTATGTAACAAATGCGTCACAAAAGCAGGGTCTTGCAAGTCAAAGTGGGCGGGACATTTATGCATGACACACTAACATCAATGAATCAATGACTCAATCAGTCATCATGGGCTATAGTTGTGGTCTTGTGTCTTGTGTCTTGCAGATGGTGCGGAGTGCAGCGTTCAGCCTGTGAAGCCCAGCCGGGCCGTCGCTGCTCGGCTGTTGGGGGTGATCATGGATCTGGAGCAGGCTCATGCCTCCTTCCAGTGCAGGGAAAAGGAGGAAGCCACCGGTCTCATTCCACTGAACCCTTAGACTAGCCTGGCTTTGGGCCCGGCACGGGGATCCACACTGGGGCCTGAAGCGGGCCGGTGTGCTGTATCAACACTGGTGGCCTCTGAGGGGTTCGCTCCATTGTCTTGATTGTCTTGGGAAGGAAAGTGGTCAGAGGAAGCAACCTCTTCCAGTCTGTTAGTACATTCCCTGCTGTAAAGTATGAAGGAATTCTGCCATTTTGAAACTTTTGGTGTGCCACCAACTTCAACAGTGGGGACAGATGATGCTACTTGACGTAAAAAGAGGGCTGAGTGATATCAAAGCATGATCTGACTTGATTAATATTGTTATGTAGATAATCAGCAGTCTGTTGCATGTCCTGCATCCACTTGTTGTGAAATGTGAAAAAAGAAGCTTTTATATTTTGTGATACTGTGCGGGACCTCGGTCACACATTTTTATGCAATCAGCTCGTTGTAGTGTAATCTACAGTACCTGAATGTATGGTGTTTTGATATTGCTTTTATCAACGTTTTGTATTTATATGGCATTTTTCTTAATTCAGCTTGTCACCACAGCCGCAATGTAGCAATGACATTCCATTTGTAGGTCACGCCGCTGTCTGTAACACCCTGAGTCATGTTAAAGCACTGGTGGACATGCTACAGTACAATGCTGCCTGCGCAGGAAGCTGACGTTCCTATTAGAATACTGTTTTTTAATTGTTGCCATGGGCACTGGATACAAAAATTTGTGTTGCTTTTGTTTGGTGCTATTGCCAGTGGGTTTCAACTCAGACGTTTGGTTCTGATATAATTTGCATACTGAAAATGTCCTTGCAGTTGAGGATATGTTGTTGTAGCCATTCCAACAGTGATATGGGTAATATTTACCTGCTACCAATATAATGCCCCTCCTACCTTTACAGGATCAACCAAGTTTAGAACTCTGAAAATATAGAGAGTACCAATTATATTAGATGCAGCTGTTTGAACAGTTTACATTTTTGTTTATCTTGAGATTTTGGTGCCATTACAAATTGGCGAAGTTGGAGATGCCAAACTTGTTTTTAAAAGTTCAAATTTGGAATTTTGGAGCAGTCAACCGCCATATTACTTACAATTAGTCATTAGTCATTTGTTTTCTTTCCGTATCCCTGAGACACACGACCTGTACATACACACATTGTAAAGCTATTTGTGGCAGCTGTAGAGCAGCTAGGGTTCAGTGTTTCTCTCTATAACACAGAAGGTCATTCACTGTAACGGTCAGATGTGTTATCTCTCTGATAGCCTCTGACAGCAGCAGGCCGCCTGCCGCTGTCAGACTCCTGTTTAGACTTTATTCAGATACAGCTACTGTAGTGTCTTCATCATAGAGGGAGACCTATGGAATATTTATTGGTGAGGAATAAATATTCCTACTGCCTTGGGTGTAATATTATAGTTGACATGCCAGACATGACAATCAATATATTAATATAGACTGATTTCTAAAATGTTTTTTGTATTCACTGCATTCCAAAATTTGCTTTATTGATTTGCCATCTTCTCATTGCAGATCCACAACACAAGCTTTTCAAAACTAGAGTGAACATTGATTGTCGCCTGTGAACTTGATATTCCCCCGAATGAGGGCTGTTATTATGGAAAAAAAAATTGCCTGTATTTTATTTTGCCGATACAAAATGACGGCTTGTTCAAAGTGGATTGTTACTGTGAACTGAACACAACTGTATTATTCACTAAACTCTTGTTTCAACTCTTGCCTGGTGTTCATTTGTGCCCAGAACAACAACAAAAATGCCACTTTAAAATAATTCAGTGTTAAAAGAGTTTATTCCCTTCCATTTAATTGGATTTGAATCAACATAGAAATTCATTAAGAGTATCACTATCACATTTGCTGTCCTGTTCTGTCCATTCCCCTCCAGGCTAGTGTTAAAGCGGAAGGCCTGACTCAGCGTGGGCAATGATATTCATATGGAAATACAGGAAATCTCATTACGTGTCTGACAGATCCCAGAACAGCCCTGCACTGTCATGGTTACCGCACCGCCCCTTTTTTTTCAAATGAATAATTTAATCTAACCATCGTAACCACAGATTTTACAATCCAACAGGACTCCAACAGGCCCTGAAAAATCATGTTAAATCATGCCAGACATGATGCTCACAAACAGGCCTGCACCATTCTTATTAGATGCATATTTAAGGAAGGGCCCTTCCTCCTCCTAGCCTTATTTAAATGCTAATGAGACGTACCTGCAGTGATGCAGCAGACTCCCCCTGCTAACTCTCTCATTAGAGACAAGAGGGGAGAGGCGGGACAGGGTGCAGGAGGGGGGTTTGGGTGCCAGTACTGGGAGAGGTGACTGATCCCTGAGCTACTTGGTCAGCAGCGTGACGGGCCAACAAGCTGCTCCCCCCGCAGGCCTTGGAGGACGCTGGGCAGGCTGCTTCAGTATGCAGTGGAGCGCCTGCACAGAGCCACAACCACAGCTCTCTCCACACAGCACCAACATCCAGCAGCTAGTGACAGAAAATGACCATAAAGCAAATTTACTGCCAGTGAGAACTGTTTCTGCTGCACTCCACAGCTCCGGCAAAGCTCATTTATATCCATATAACGAGGTGCAGAGTACAGAGCTGCCTGGGGAGAAGGAAACGCTGGAGCTAAATGAAGGAGGACATGCCGCCAAGGGAAGAAAGGAGGAAGAACCAAGGAGACGAAAGGTCAAACAAACTACCCCTGTCGAGGGCACATTTATTTTTCCACAAGAAACACACAAACATGCAACGAGGTCATCACAATTCAATAAAGACCGATAGATTAAGAAGCCCTTTATAGTTTTATCAATGTCTCTCTATGTCTTGCTTTTAGTTTGTCTCAATTTCTCTTTGTGAACCATTTTTAAATAGCAATATGTAGACATTGCTGAAGAGAAATGAAAGTTAAACCACAAAATCATGGCTTAAAAATGTCAATGAAAATGGGCACTTAAAATGCAAAACATTCAGATGTTTCGCATGTTGCCAAAAGAGTGAGGAGAGCAGCAAAACGCTATCTCGTCCTCATCTGTGTAAATCAAACCCTATAAAGAGAGAAGTCTTTTGAACTAATTGGAGTATGATGCAGACCACAGTGCTAATCAAACCAGAAGACCTGGGTGATGTTTCTAAAGAAGCAATGATGTTTTTCATACACAAAAGCTATGCATTGTCAATAGACCTGCTCAAGTTTTGGTTAACATGCACCTCTAGGAGAACATTACTGTATCTTTAAAGGACATGAACCTAAGATTTGTGTACTGGACACACACTCGGCACACATTCACACACACAGACAAATACAAACACACAGTATATCCACGCAAAATGAAAGGGTATCACTGTAGAAAGAGAAGTACAGTATGCAGTGGAGACTATGAGAGTACAACAGTAAATACCTCATATGTTAGGACAATTTCATCCCATATCCCACTTCTAATCAAAATATGCTATGGAAAATAGTATGGAATGTATCTTAATAAGAAGAATATAACAATGTTATGTGAGAGTTCAGTTGAAGACAATCATTATTCAAAAAAAGACATCAAAAATATATATATGTCTTCCAATACAGAGCCTTTGAACAGCCTTGGATCGCACCCCCCTGGTTTAGAAACGTGGAGGTAGGTGCCCCATAAAGAAAACACATCCATTGTCATTTTCCCAACAAAAACAAAAGCGTCCTTCTTGCTACACATAAATTACATATTAGTTCTTACATATAGTAAATTGCATAAACACCATCTCTCTTCCTAAATCAGACAAACATGTTGTGTTCATCATTCTTTCCCGACCATGTAACTGTACACACCTGAAAGGTCTAAAGGGCCTGCACCATTCATACCACTAGTTTGACACATGGAAAGCAAAAGCTGAAGGAGCAAACATTTGTATTTCTCTATTTCATGAAACTTCACTTAGAATGGAAAATTCCCTGATAGGTTGGAAGCATTCTGTCTTGCTGTCCCATATAAAGGGTGTCAAAAAGTTTGAAGGAGAAAACTTGAAATGGAACAGGCAAAAATGACAACTGTTTTTCAGACCTGGGCCAAATCGCAGTTACAGATAGTTCTAATGGTTAGTTTTAGCCTGCGTACAGTAGGTGCCAGACAGCTGGAGTTTGGCACAAAGGACAATACATCGAGTACCAGAAACCATAGGAAAGTCGTTTAAAATAATTCAATTCAGTGTACTTATCTATAATTGAGAGCTCATCTCTCTCTCTGAATGTTCCTGCTGAGGTAAATCCCACCCATCTGCTGCTCCAATCAGATAAAACAAACTCCCAAGAATTATTTGCAGGTGCTATTTGACCCAGGCCAAGGATTGCTGACTGTATCCACTCCTGGGTTCTGGAGAAGTACAAAAGATAAATGGCCCATTTGGGGGAACAGCCATCTTCATGCTGCTAAAGCTCCCCCACCAATAATAAAGACACACTTACTGTATTTATTGGAATCCCTCAGGGGATCAACTACACAGATTCTACATTAAGGTAACGACAGCAGCATACGCTAAGACTACTGGTAATATAAGACGTCCATAACATGTCATACATATTTCAACAGTCCCTGACATACTGACAAATGAATCTTTGCCAGATTTGATGTATTCATGTTAATATGTGCCTGTGTATAGATATGTGGGCAATTCGATGTCTTTATATTTTCTATATAGAAGAGTATAAAAATAAATTAAACTTACACCATAGACTCAAATTGAGCTTGAATTTAAAGGTATATCACATCTGCAAATGTATATTATATATATTTTTCAAAGCATTACAAGCCAGTTTATAAACATCAACTTAAAAAAACAACAGATATTGTTGCCAATACAATTTAAGACATTTTCCTAAAAATGAAAGGATTAAAGAAAACTGTTGCCTCAAAGTGCTATGGAAGACTATGATTCACTCCCAAATAGTCAGCAAATTAAACCCACAAGTGGGCGCCCACGCTATGAACCTCAACATCAACATCCTTTGGATTACCAACATCTCAGCTCATTAAAATTCATCCGATATATTTATGGATAATTTGCAGCACTCTGTTATCTTTAATCTTAGGGTAAAGCAGATTTCCACCGAGGACCATCAGAAATTCTTTAGCTCACAGGCATAAAGTCTGGGGGGGGGGAAGAGGAGAGCAAAGGGAGAAGTAATTCCCAGTGAAGCATCGACATCCAACTACATACTGGAGCAACAATCGCCTGGTTCCTAGAATGAAACGCTTTGCTGCTGAGGAGGAGGAGAGCGGGGCCGAGGCCTTACATCAGGACCGGACCTAACAGCCTTCAGTGAGAGAGGAGAGGATGTGTCACCGCTGCAGCATCGAGCAGCGGAGACCGGCGCTCCGCCCAGCGCCAAACAAGCCCACAAGAGGCTTGTAGATCACAGGCGGGCGCGAGGGCAGCGCTGCCTAAGATGGATCTCCGAGGGAAAACTGTTGGTCTTTGAAAGAGGGACGCTGCTCTCTGGGAAGCGTGTTCAGCTTTTCTGTTCAAGGACTTCAACCCGGCATATTAATGCCTCAGAGCATGCGTACGCACGCTCACCCCTGTGTACGGTGAGCGTGATGGATCGCGCCAACACCTGGGTCTCGTCCAACGGGAGAATAATAACGCCGGCTTTATATTCACAGAGGTCAGCGTCATCAGTGTGTCAACAAAACAAATGAGTTTAACCTTGGAAGGCAGCGGATCCTGCTTCACCAGCTCAGCCTTTCCAGTTCTTAACAAGCATCAAACTGACTGGTAAGATGCTTGTTTAACCCATTTCATGTTTCCTTTCATAGACAGTCCACAAGGTTAGCCATACATCACACACTTATCATGAAACACTAATATTTCATAGCCTTTAGCTCTCTGGAACCGAATACATGCATTACAAAATAGACTGACCAATAGTATCACTGGAAAATGCCATGATGGCCAATCAGAGACGCCCAGTGCAACCTTACAACCACATCACCGTCTCATCACACTCAGATCTACTGATCATTAGTTACTAAAAGCCACCTGTCCTTCAAAATCACCAAACCAGTGTCATGAGAACAATAATGACTTCTCTGCTTTTCAAGACAATTAGAGAACACAGGGGACGACAATTATTAAATTTGAATAAATTCCACATATTGAAATTCTCCTCAATTTCTCTCGACACAATATCCAGCAACAACTGAGACCGTCAACACCTTGCCCTATTGTTTAATACATAGATATGTCATTAAATATAATAGACTTCAAATTCCATTTCTCCTTGCAGTCGCAGCTACGCGCTCAACATTCATTACACAGCGTTAGTCTGGGCCATGCAATTTGGAGGTCAGCATTTACAAATATCCCTTCTGATGCCTTGGACCGCTCATAACTTCCCCCCCCAAGTGCAGAGGAATAGGTTCAGTATGTAATCTAAAAGGGATTTACAGACCATTTACCTGCAGCTAATGACATCAAGATAGAAAATCTCACCGTGTCTTTACATTCCTTAACCCTATTAGAAAATTTGGCAACAACACACATGCTCAGGGCATGGCTCCATAGACGGCAGGGGGGGAATCTTAGGTTTAAGGTTTTAAGTAATGCAAATAACAGTATTACTGAATCAAAACATTGATCATAACCATGTCATTTGTTTTATTTCCATTGCTCTTGTGCCAACATATCTGCAGGGTCTGTTTTGGGTGTGGGGGTGTAAAAGACAGTTGTCGGCTGCATGTTGGCCCGTCATGCAGTGGCCCCGCTCTGGGAGACGGGGCGAGGGGGGGTGGTGGTCCTGTTCGCCAGCTCGGCCGGCCCTCAGTCCTTCAGGTTGTCCTCACCCACCCCCTGGGCCGACAGCTCCGTCAGAACGTTGTCCAGGTAGTTGGGGTCGGGGTAGCCGTGGCCCGTCAGGTTGGAGCCGAACTCCGTCTTGTGGTGGATCTCGTTCCACACCACCGTGTCCGACTCGCCCGTGGTGCTGGACGTGCCGATGGTGAAGATGAGGCGTCGGTCCCAGGCCATGATCAGCAGCTTCAGGACCTGGAGACACAGAGGAGGGGAGAGGGAGGGAGTTACCATCCTCTACGGCAAGCAGGAAGGAAGCAAACCTTGGTGACCTAGTTTGGGTGGTAACACTTGACAATAATTACTTTTCCCAGTAATGAGTAGTGCAACAACTTAGTTCTTACTTGTGTTTTGACCCCTTCTGAATATCATATTAAAGTTGAATTATCCTAATTTAGATGATAAATGGCAGATTTTCTTTATTTACTGTGGGTGGAAAGATTGGTTTGATAAAAATCACTACTTTGATTTTTATCAAACCAAAGGATGACAAGAACATTAGACATCAACGCTGTTTGTTTACCCTGATAATTCACAGGCCACTGAATTGTGTAGTGTAACAATTTAGTGTTACAAATTACTGTTCACAGGGAGTAATAAATTATATTTTTTAAATTAGTAACAAACAATGATTAAAATGTTACTTAACTACTTACTGAAGAAACAATAAGACACATAAATCCATGTGTGATCATAAAAGAACAAACAAACAAAACAAGCTGCTGAACTCAGCTCAAGTTGCATTACCTTGGAGAAACAGGTTTGATTACAAGCTCATAAAGATGAATGTTAATGAGGTAAATGTAATATGTTTTTTTAACGCTAACTTCTGTAACGTGGAGCAAAATCTCAAGGCATGCCTGAGCTCGCTCCATGGCACGGTGCCACGCCTCACCACACAAGCTGAATCATTGATAGAAACAGAAATAGTATCTACAGCATAGGTTGAAGAAAGTACCCTTCTGGAAAAAAAGGAAATCTATGCATAAAACAACTATCCAGCATTATTTTTAATGCTTGCTGAGCGTCGGGTGTTGGACCACGGTCTCTCGGACCAGCATCAAAGCTTACCTTCCTGCCTTTGTCGTTGTCGGGGAGGTAGCAGTGCCGAGGGAACCCTCGAGCGCTGAACTTCTTCCCCGGGTTCGGGTGCTCAGTGGTCTGGTGAAAATGTCAAGAACAAACACAGTCACAACTCTTCCTTCTTTTTCAATTAGAACTTAATTGCACAGAAAATGTCAACAGCACCCACAGGACCGGCTTCTATTGCTCACGCTGCTCGCATTGGCCCTTTGTAAAATCATGTGTCATTTGAGAGATGTGCTACTTCAAATATTCAACAACCTTGCTTTCAAAGCTAGAATATAAAAAACACTCTCCGACTTAATTAAATCTCAATATGTCTTTATATGTTTTTTGTTTTTTTTTACTAACAGGCTGCACTGTACTCATCTACTCACTACACTTCCTCTACAGCTGCAGCTATACTGTATATGATGTTGCTTGAATGCAAACAGCAAAAGAATGCTAAATGTATACATGTAGAGTGATGTGTATAGTCTACTGTCTATAATATGTCTTGCTCTGTAAGTTGTCAGTTCTGCAGCAATGTCACCCAATCAAATTCCTGTGATTCTGATTCACATTCACTTGATTTTGACTCTAATCTTCTCTAATATCATTCTGCTGCAGTCCATCACAGTGTTTTGATCCACAGCGCAGTCTCATTTCCTCCTTTCTAAACCAGACTAAAACTGTCAGACATGATGTTTATGGTGTGGATTGAGGAGTGAGAGGAGGGTCATTGAAATGTCCCGTGGCCATCGCTGCATTGTGCTGTGCTGAGCTGCAGCGTTGAGTGGTCAGGTGGCCCTGGTAGTCTCTCTCCCCTGGGAGACTAAGCCTGCTCCTCTGGTGGAAAAGGTCAGTTTATTGACTCTATTAAAGCTCGGCTCTGCAGTCAGAATGAAATATGCGGCGCTCTCCTCTCCTCCGCCCACTTCCTGCCTCCTGACTGTAAGGAGAGGAAGCAAGCTGTGCTCTCTCTCAGAGAATGAAATTGTGGCTCAGGTGTACTGTAGATAGTAGATAGAGTCGTGACAGCTCCAAGCATCACTTAGTGGTGTTAAAGAAATACACCTTCGGGAGCTATGCAGTGTGTGGACTCTATCCACTATGTTCTGTTTTTTTGTCTGGTACATGTTTACATGCAGGATGTGCAGGTTTTTTACTCTTTTTCCTTCAGGTATACTGTAGACCCTGTAAAACCCTGAGTAAGGTCAAGACCGAGGCTGTTTTGAACTTACACCACACTCGGGGTGGGAAACTCTACCCAATTAAGAGCTAGTACAGCTCAGCTCTGTCTATACTGTTGTGTACCAAGACGTACACATACAAACACTGGAAATTGGACAAACATCATTTCACAGATTCCCCACTGAAAATCGCATTAGAAACAAGTGGATCTCAAAAATATAGATATTGGTTCATATTTCATTTTCTTTTTCAATATATTTGGGCCAGTATACCTAGAAACCAGAATCTAGCCAAGGTACCAAACTAGTAGCTAACTTAATTCCCTGCTAAATTCAAGGGGTTGTTGTAGTTCCCTGTTCTGAGGTTGCTAGCTAATTTGGTAACTGTTTGGTCTATCTGAAGACTTCACTTGTGTGTTGAAAGAATGCTAGCTTTATATATGCCAATCTTCTGGGTAGAGTTTCCAACCGCTCATGTGCTATAAATTCAAAATGGCTGACATGGGATTAAGGTGAATTTCATTGTGTTGATTCAAAAGTGGTCAATGCTGTAGCCTTGGCTGTGTTTCACCCCTATGATTTGTGTTGCTGTAGCAACATCTGATATGTTGATGCTGTCAACCATCTGACTTCACCTATCTCTGCCATTTCGACTTTATTAGAGTGCATTTTGACATTTAGACTGTTTATAGTGAAGGGAGCCACCAGGACGCCCCTATGTTTGACATAATTCTTCACATTTTTAAGTAGTTAGGGAGTAAGCCAGGCAAATATGGATGACATCTATGTTCAGCATTCAGCCATTTTGGGGCAGGATATGCAGAGTTTATGTTACTGTTGACAGAGATGTTTTCTATGTAAATGGAGCTAGCTGGGACATTTTACACTATGTTCACCTGACAAAGAACCTCATCGGATCAAAACACTGTCAGCTCCTGCTGCACCTGCTCTAGTTTTTATTTTTACAGTGACTTGCTCTGCCCCAACACCTCACCTTCATGTGCGTATAACTGTCAGTCAAACTTAACAAGATAACTGTGGTAGAAAGGCACCGATTTAGAGAGGAGAGACAGTGGATCAGGGGACAAAGGCAGCATGGTGGGTTTTGTGAAACGAGGCGGTCCTGACCTGGATGCCGGCAGGAATGTCGTAGACGATGCGGATGGTCTTGGAGTCTGGGTAGCCAGGCAGGCAGTGGGGGATGACGTGGTACTCCATCTTCCCAGGAGGCTGCGTGCCCGTTTTCTCCCCATAGATGGCCTTGCATGTCGGGCACTGGAGACTCCCATCCTGGATTTAAGAAGAAATAAAAACATATATGGTGTATGATGTGGCATTAATAACACAATAAGATGATATTAACATTACCATTAACAATTAGTTTAACCAAAAAAATGTTGGGAATGCAGATCTTAGGTCCTTTTTTATGTTACTGGACCATATATTGTTGTAAATGCCACATGTGATTCTTGCTAATTGAATTTATTTGTTAGTGTTGCTTTGGCAATAAGTGCATTTATATTTCATGGCACCATGGCTTTGAATTGAACTGAACAGAATTTACTTAAATTGGACTGAACTGAACTAATTCAGAAAGATTCTATAAAGTTATAGCTGCCAATAGGTAGATTGGCATGTCTGGTAAGACTGTATAAAATCTCCATCTATGTAGAACAATATTGAGGCCTGCTCATCTGCCAGTGCCATGCAATCCAGTCAAGCTGTAAGACATCACAAGTGTATCATTTCATCCTAGAATGACACCATAACAACGTCTGGCTCACAAGCTTTTACCCACCTTATTGCCATTGTTGTACATGGCCACCAGGCACAGCAGATGGTACATGTGCCCACACTTGCCAAGCTTGCCCACCAGCTCTGGCTTGATGCCTTTGTGCTGCAGGACGCCTTCATAGCCTGACGACATGACCAGCCTCTCCATGCAGATGGTACAGTCCTGGAAGATTGTACCACAACACTTCAGCTGCCATTCTGCATGACTGACTATTTAAGATGCTTTAACACCTGGTAAGGACATCAAAGCATTCAGACTATCTCTCTGTAAGCGTGTGACCGTGTGCATTGGTGCAACTTTGGACACAAAACTCGCCTTAGCTGTGTGTGTGTGTGTGTGTGTGTCTTTTTCCTACCTCATCTGGGACAACTTTAATCTTCTCTGTGTATCTCCGCACCACATCCTCTGGGTTTTTCCCTTGTGATGAAACAAAACATAAGATGGATGAGATGACCGTCACAGAAAAGTCAAACTTACCACTTACCAGACACACAAACAAAGAAATATGAAAAAGGCAAGACGAAGCACTTGGATGATACTTGTTTGTCCTTTGAACACTACAGAATAATGACTAGATCTCTATGGACGACAAACGCCCATCAGTTTCAACAGCAGCCTCATCCAACCACTCTGCTGGCCTCTAAGTGCCCAGGCTGTAACTGCAGCCTCACTTGATTCTGATGAGGCTGAGTGTGTGTGTGTGTTTCCTCATGCGTGTCTATGTGTGTGAATACAGTATGCGAGTGTGTGATGTTGAGGAGGAGGTCACCTTCAAACTGACACATAACAACGAGCCATCCCCACACACTCTGATAATCCCCGTGTGCAACCAGGCTAGCATGGCTGAGAGCACACCCACAGCTTACACCCCTAATACGCTTACAGGCAACCTCTCTTCCCCCGGAGCTTTTGTTTGTTCATTTGAGGAGCAGCCAGAGAATAGAGGGAGGGAGGGCAGGCGAGAGAGAGATAGAAAGTGAGCGAAAAAATGGAGAGTAATGAAGGGTAGGAGAAAGCGAGGAGGGAGAGAGAGAGAGAGGGAGGTATGAAGAGATAGACCGAGGGAAGAGGAGAGCGAACGGAGAGAGGAGGAGGAGACAGAGAGAGAGAGAGAGAGAGAGAGAGAGAGAGAGAGAGAGAGAGAGAGAGAGAGAGGAGACTCAATTATGCATTTTCCGCTGTTGCTCTTTGATGGCTTCATTAGCCGGATCAAAAGCCTCTCTGGCCTTTTTCTGAGCAGAAAGCAGAACAGGATAAGCCCAAATCTCTCTCTCCTCTCTCTCTGCACATGCAAACCACTTATCCATTCCCCTCACAGCTCTCTCTCTCTCTCTCTCTCTCTCTCTCTCTCTCTCTCTCTCTCTCTCTCTCCCTCTCTCTCCCTGACTCGCTCTGCAGAGTGCACACACAGGTTGCACGTTTGGCTGCAGCCTCATTCATCAATCCACAGTGTCATCTCCGCACAACGCTCGCCCGTAAGTCTTGTGTGTACAATAATGGCGAGCTGTGAGAGAAGGGGCCGACTGAGAGGACAAGCGTGGTGCGGGGCTGCAGACCCAACAGCCTTGCTGATCAATTAGCACAACGACTCCCTTGGGAGGCCAGCGGTTTCCACGGCATCCATCGACCAGCACTTATTTAAGCCCTAAGCCATCCAACACAACAACGGATCCCCTATCAGACCGGCTCAGTACAATAGTCTCTTGTTAATTACGTTTCTTTCCAACAGCCTCTGTCAATCTCCATGCACTGTCAGGTCCATAACATTGTTAAAGTAACTGCATTTACTCATAATTCTGTCCTAGCTGTCATTATTATATTTTACAGTGTCGTCTTGATAGGTACAGGGGGGCTTTCCCCATTAACAGAGGCATTTAAAAGAACACTTAAGGCCCCTTGATCACCACAACAAATTGCTTTAGCCGATTTGTGTCCTAAAATGGTTTTGTCTCAGTGCTAAACAACAGATTTGCAGACGAGTGAGGCCAATACCATACTGAAACATCTTGCAAAGCTTGGCAAGACGGAGAAAGTCTGTTCACTGACGGTGGCTGGTCGATTTCTCTCCTCAATGCGTTTTTCATTTATCCACTAAAACGCTATACAAATACAGTAGTGGTGTCTCCACTTCTTGGTTTTCACATTAGCCAATTTCAAACACTCTTCTCTCCCCTTCCCTCTTCTTGTCTCCCCTTCCCCTCCATCCCCATGATCCTCTCCTCCTCCATCTCCATGATCCTCTCCTCTCCTCCTCCATCCCCATGCCCCTCCCATCCCCTCCATCCTACCTCTCCGGAGGTGCTTCTTCTTGGTCTTGCGGCGGATGCCGTTGACCCCTGGCACAGGCTTCATGTCACTCTTGTTGATGGGCGGTGGGTGCAGTATGGGCTTGGGGGCCCGAGTCAGACACACTGGCAGACCTGCCGCACACATCAGGATCCCTGTCATACCTGGCACATACACACACGCAGGAGAATGGAAAGTAATGATTATAAATGGGTCAAGCTAAGAGACAGGTAAACCCGTACGTAAACCTGTATGTAATATTTCACCACAAAGAAATGCTCTCCTGTCCAGAAACCTTTAACAAAAATAATAACCCAAGCCTGGACTCCAAGCAGCTGCTGAACAGCAGGTGTTGTCTAACCTGCTAGCGCTGGGTGCACTGGTCCAGATCCAGTCAGGTTCTTTACAGGAAGGGCTGGAACCCTAAGGGAAGAAAGAGAAGATGGTCTTGTCTTTTGATGCTGTGGCTTTGGATATAACAACATCATGTAAAAATGTACTTAGTGAGTCATGAACAGGATCGTTTCAAAATCATTATCCTACCAAGATATTTTCATTACCTCATGAATGGATGGATTTCAAAGAAAGGTAACCAGTTGGCGATGTGATTACTATCATTTTGCCAAGTTTACCAATTACTGATTACTTTTTAGATGACTTCTGGTACTTTATTGAGTAAGATCTAAAGTTTTTTTGGTCTATACCTTTCGATGTGCGAAATAAAGCCAACTAAAACAAATCATCAAAGAATTTGTTTTGCACACATCTTGTCAGTGGTGGGAGGCTGCAAATCAGCGAGATCATCGACATGAAAAACTCAAACAAAAAGCTGCACCATGCTAGCCTGGCTGCACCATGAAATCACCTATAGTTATAGGTGATTTCATTAAATACATTAAGTTAAAAGAGGTGAAGTGGCCATTGTTTGTCTATTCAAGGTGTACAGCATTGTTCACATCACAACCAGCCTAAAGAGATGCTCACTGCACAACAGGCCTGTTTGTGTTGCAAGAAAGTCAGCGCAAGTAGACAATTCTATGTGCTTTTGAGTTATTCTCCTCCTGGAAAGTGAGATATCGGCTTCTTCATCATTTTAATTTCTTGAAAATAAATGTGATCCACCAACACAGATGTGCAGGCACAGAATGTTGAAGTACGACACCAAACAATGATTTTAATTTTCCCTTTGGAGGCTATTTAATTAGTATTTATTTGATTTATTTATAATGGAGGATGTCCAGAGGAAACATGTTTTATTATTCTTATTATTTTTGTTCCAAAGCTCATGAAAAGGTAATATGTTGGGTCTTTTTAGTTGTTGTAAAACAGAAACATATTTTTTCACACTCTTTAAATCATCTCATGACCTCCAAACTGAACAGCAAATGACCCAGGATGAGAACCACTGCCTATTATGCCACAACAGGAAAACTGAGAACAGTAGCTGAAGTTAAACTGTCATGTGTGCTCTGCCACAGAGACACAGACAACTGCAATGAGATGAGACAGCTTGACTCATGTACAAAGCAGTGCAGCAGAGCCTGATTCAGAATGACATTTGGAAAGGCTGGCACGCACACCAAACACAGAGGACAAAGGCAGTTGACTTGCGTACACTTAAAGACCTCTAGAGCAGAGCGGACAAAAGCACTTGGGTCATTAAAATGAGCATGTAAGTCAGTAAGTCCCTTCTCAGAAGACTGGAGCCTCAACTCAAGCAACATCCCACAGCGGGGCTGCATGGAGCGTGGAGCAGCAGGACTGGGACCAACTTTCCAGTCACAAATAAGTGTCAAGCCCCACTGTAACAAGCTAAGTCAAGTCAATTTGCCAACAGAAAAGTGAGTCAAGTCAACTGATAGAAAAGTTGAGTGTATTAAAACTTAACTTAGATTATTACAATCCAGCAAAGAAACTTTAGGAAAATCAC
The DNA here is from genome assembly GCF_046629955.1 of Centroberyx affinis. NCBI lineage: Eukaryota > Metazoa > Chordata > Actinopteri > Beryciformes > Berycidae > Centroberyx > Centroberyx affinis. Next base: position 677,429 of record NW_027278975.1, on the reverse strand, counting down.
ATTAGATGCAATTTGCATGCCAAACAGCCGGAACACCCCAAAAAAAATCCAATTTTCAAGTCAAAGTCAAATCTTGACTTTTGAGTCTTCAGGACACAAGTTTGCTCACTCAGTCATTCACAAATTATCTTGGCTTCTCAAACACACACACACATGCATACACACACACACACACACACACACACACACACTTGAATCCCTCTGCTCTCTGACCATGAAGTGACTGAGGTCTTTGGCCCTGTAGCTCCTCGGCGTCTCCCAAATCCCCACCGAGAGACTGCTTTGATATTAGCGACGGCTTCTGCTCCTGTGCCAGGGGAGCCCTTCAGTAAGCTGAGCACAATAACCAAAGGCCAAGAGTCCTGGCTGGGGTTCATGTGCCTTATCACATCTCCTAGGGACTGGCGGTACACAGGGCCTTGGACCAGTGGACCACAGATACGTGTGTGTCAGACAGATGTGTGTCAGAACGGCTCATTGATGAACAAAACAGATGCAAGACCACAGTGATGTGCAGTCATGATAAACAGCTTGACTTATGTGACTTTAGTGTACTGAAATGTCTAACGCCGCATTCACGTCATGTCAGATTTAAATACAACCTGCAGACTGGGAAAACAAATTCACATTGTAATTACAAGTTCCAACAAGTTAAACACGAGAAGCAGCGAGAAGTCATCCTGGAGTTGTTTCCTGAAGAACAACTGATCAGCTCAAGCAGGCAATCTAGTATTCTCAACGAAAACAAATTAGCTGCTCCCCACTGGGAGAGTTCCTCCCTTTATTTAAACATGCACTTAAATCAAATCAAATGCACCACGAGCTAGATGGTTTACTGCCTCCCTGTATGAGTGCATGTATAATTTAGGCTTTTCATGGAGAGCGTTGTGATCAAACAACTCATTTTCATTACGAGAAAAAAAGGGGCCACAAACCATAAGAGCCCTTAGCACCGCCTTATTCCCTTGTACACAATCTGCACACACTACACACACGTATGCACATACAGTACAGAAGATCTTCTCATGGATCTGTAACATAACATGAATTAGGACTGCTTTGATCTTTATTGCTATTTATGGACTGCTTATGGGTTTATTTATCCCAATTCTAGCAAAGGTCTCAACAACAGCACATCTTAGGATACCAGCGTGTATTGCATAATAAATATGCAATCTTGATGAAACAGCTGCACACTGTGTGATTCCACAACCAACCGAAATAAGAAGCAGCAGTTATGGAAGATCACTATCTTGCAAGCAATTTCCCATTGCGTTGCATCTCAGTATTTGTTGCTAGTATGGTAGCTAGTTTCCAATACCTACACTACATAAAATCTTACTACTGTGCACTTAAACCAGAAACCTTTAAACTATTAACCAGCCTGCAGCCTGTTTGCAGCATCTGCCCTCCCTCTCCTTCTGCACAAGCTCTTTACTCTTGACTTGTTTTGTAGAAATGTCCCCCTCTGCAGGCACTGACCCTGTCCTGGCTGCCTGTCGAGGTCTGGGGCTCAAGCCAGGGGCTACTAGTGACACCCACTGACCCACAAACCATCTCCTCACACTAGAGATCTACTGACAATCCCTACAACTGGATGCCTTGCATGGAAAAAACGCTTTAACTTTATCCACTCTCTCTCTCTCTCTCTCTCTCTCTCTCTCTCTCATGCATAATCATTCAAACATAATCATCATCCCTGTTAAAGATCAAGAAGCACATCCAAATCCAATGCCATTACTTAACTGTCATTGCTATGCTAAGAAATCAATGCAGAGAGTATCTGATGATGCTGAACAATAGGATACGTCGGCCAGCGCTCCGATCTGATGGGCGATTATACCTTATCATCTGTGTAAACAACCGCAGATCTTTTGCCTGTCCGTTACAACAGCGGTGTTCCAGCATTTCAATTTGGACAGGGCCGACTCAGCGAGCCGGACCGGACCTAGTCACCTCTGCATTTCTTTCGCCCTGCCAACTCTCATTATTCTCTTCCTCCTGACCTGTGTTCACTTGTTCGCTCTCCTCTGTCCATCTCCCCTCCTCCTCCTAGGGGACACGGGCATTAAAATTTGAAAGTTGTGTCCAAACCTGAAACGAGCCCGAGGAATATACGGGTGTAGCTTTTTATGAAAGCACACCCGACTGAATCCCAAAAGTAGAAAATACATTTCTGATGATGAATAGCCCATAGCGGCATCGTTCAGCTCATTTCATTTCTGACCTAAAACCATGCAATTAAGAGAGAAATAATTCAGCCCTACATACCTAACCCAAACGGCATAAAGGTCGAGCTCTACCTCCACCCCACCGTCCCTTTTCTATCTTCTGCTCAGTATCATCCCTCCATCCCGGAGGGAGTCTCCAGCCTGCCTCCAGGACTTAATCAGATTGAGAGCGATGTGATTCCCCAAATAGAGAAACCACATTAGGCCTAGTTAGAAAAGTGCTGACGGAGTACTAATATCTCCTCATCTGTTTATCATGCACCATAAAGACAGTGAGAGGAGGGAGAGGGGGTGGGAGAGGGAGAGAACTCCAGAAGTGCTTAATTGCATATTGATGTGGGTAGCGAGAGGCAGAGGCAAACCCTACCCCAGGCTACGCCAAGGGGGATTAGAACAGGGGTAACGCACTTGACAACGCACCTGAAATACCCCCAAAATAAGCAATAATGACACCAAGCATCCCCAAATTGCATCAGTTTGGTCCAGATGAGCTCTCATGATTTATTCATTAATGTCTCTATTAATTCGATCTAATGGAGAGCTCCGGAGCAGAGCAGTGTAGCGGCCCACACAGGGATAATGATCTCTGCGCCTGAAACACAGCCCTCCGGTTAAAACTCAGGCTCGCGGTCTTAACACAAAGAGACCGGAGCACGTAAACACGGCCAATATAACGGCGTGCACGTGCAAACGCGCGCCGCTCGCTAGCTCATTATTTTCGTCTGAAGAAGAAAGGACTTCTTCTTCACTTACCCCTCATTTTCCTCCTTTGTCGCCATGTCTATTGGCTACGCACAGAAAGTAAAAGTATCATTCTCTGTCTGAAGACATGCAGCACAGTCTGTTTAACACGGACGTGCGTTGAGGAAGTGCACAAGAGGAAGTGGTTTGATTGGCAAAGAAAGAGCTAAAATACAATCCCCAAATGGAGACCTTGTTTTATAACACCCTCTCTGTTCATTCAACCCATGAATCTGTCTGTTCGCCTGTCATGTTACACAGTAAGATGAAACGTAACAAGATAAGATACAGCGAGCCTTATATCCTGATCTTGACATGTGCAACAGTCTGATCAGTCGAGCAGCACATCTGTCGCAGCATGCATCTGCTGTAACCATATATGACCTTGCTTCACAGCCCACACCTCTTCTGTTCATAGCAGATAAAACGTAAAGGCAGGTGGTGATATAGTGAGCCGCGTCGCCCTGGTAATAAGATAAACTGATGTGTTGACACAAACCAGCAGATGGTGCCACTTCTAATATTTATCCACGCAACACTGTGCCTGAGCAGAGTCACGCCGCTAGACCCACCTCCCCCCCAGCCCACAACCAGTGGTTTATTGAGACGGCAAAAAGATCAATATTTGAACTGCAGCCTTCATCGTCAATGATACATGGGTAATAAAAGCACATACTGTAGTGTGTTTGCCTATGCAAAGCTGAAATCAATCATATGACAGATTTTTTTTAAGCTTTTTTTACATCAATTGAGCAGAAATAGACCTATATCAGGGTGTTGCGTGTATGTAAAGCAGCAGTGAGAACTCATGTAAACAAGCTGCAGCCTGCCAAATACCTTATTTGTACCTAACGCGAGCAATATTAGGGTGTGGGCGTGTGAAAAAACAGATCTGATGTTTTACATTCTGTGTGGGTTCCTCTGTTATCTGTCTGCAGCGCGCTCGTGGGAATGTGCGAGGGAGTTCACGTTTCAGCGTGTGTTTGTCAGCTCTCGTGTCCTGCTGTGTGTGTGTGTGTGTTAACCACACTCATCCTGTGCGTCGAGCCACTCGCCTGGGAACTGATGTACTCCACCTCACCCCCTCTCGCTTCCTCTGTCTCTCTTTCTCTCGAGCTGTCTTTCTCTCTCGCTCTGTCATTTCACTGAAAATACAGCAGAACGTCCCAGAATCACTCCTTCCCTACTCTCTCTCTCTCTCTCTCTCTCTCTCTCTCTCTCTCTCTCTCTCTCTCTGTCGCACATACATTCACACACACACACACACATCACAACAATTTCCCTACAACAAGGTCATGCGAGCAAATACATGGGACACATCCATACAGTAAAACAGAATTAGGCCAGGCAAAGTGAAAGCGTGTGTGCCTGGGTGAAGGACAGTATTATTCAAACATACAGTAACTGTGTCTCTCCCCATGAGCAGTGAGAGCAAAATGGAATCAAATTAGATCAGCAGAGGGTTTATTTTAGTAAAGAAAGCAGGATAGGGACTGAGGTATCGGTTACGGCGCTAGACACACTTCTTCTCCTCGGTTCCCTTCACTGAATCGCTCTCAGGTCAGAGCGCTCTGCTGAAGCTCCCATTTTTCCTTGATCCATTATTCATTCTTCCCCAGTGGAGCTCTCCCTCCATGGCAAATAGGTTTCCACAGCTACACCAGAGCGCGCCTTCACATGTACCGCTCCTCCGACCACAGACACACACACACACACGCGTAAACAAAGACATAGACAACTTCCAGATAGTCCGCCGCTCTACATCGCGCTTTTTTTCACGTCATGACACGACAGCCACGGCGTAGTCTGGTGGTAACAAACTAGTTGAAAGCAGAGGCACCAGATTGAACCGGAAGAGCTGCAGTATTTCACGGGTATTGGGGCCAACATAAGCTCATTATCGAGGAACGCCGTGGCAGACACACATGTGGGAGAGAAGGACTCTTCCTCGCTAAAATGTCAGGCAAAAGGCGAATCTTGCTAGAAAGGGTGAGCAGCAGTCAACCTGGAGCTTTCTCTGCAGATCCATTGATCAACCCGTTAACAAGAGCAGTCGTAAATCGGCAGAGGGCAGATTGAGAGGGAGAGAGAGAGAGAGAGAGAGAGAGAGAGAGAGAGAGAGAGAGAGAGATACAATACACCAGACACATGCAGGCTGAAGCTTTGTGAAGCAAGCAGACAAGCAGAGAGGGAGATTGTCTCTTTTCTTTTTATATCCTCCCATTCCTGTTCACTGTTGCCTCAGCCGAACTGCAAATTCAACTGAATCTGAGCATTACACCAGCACCATGAGAAGTAACGGGCTATTGCAGACTCCGGAAAATCGAAAATTAGAAAATGGGGGAAATGCACAATTGTGCTTGCAAAACATCATTACCCTGGTGGGATGGTCCCTCTGGCAGCGCCCATGGAAATGCGCTGGGTGCCTGGACGGTTCAGGTTGTTCTGTCCGTTGATGGTGAGAGCATGGTGGCCATGGGCGGATGAAAGGGACGGCATCACGGGGGAACAGGGGAAGTTGGCACCGGACAGCGGCGACTGCACCTGTTCTGCTTTGGCTTGTCCGCCTCCCACGCTTATGTTATTGTTGTTGGTGCCGGCGGAGCTGGACGACGGGGACCAGAGGGAGGTTCCGGCGAAGGTGTTGCTTTGCCGCACCACTGTCAGCGTCCCCGGAGCCCCCGGGTTGCCCGCCGCCCCTCCGTACAGCTTACGGCGCTGAGAAGCCAGAATGGCGTTGGAGGCGGCCCTCGTGCTGTTGACCAGGATGCATTGCTGGCAGGAGCAGGGCTGGCCGGAGCTGGCCCCCACGGGCCAGGACTGGGACTTGGGGATGGAGCCCATGATGAGCGGGTAGGCCAAGTCCATCCGTCGACGCAGCCGTCGCTTGCGCTGGCTCTGCCTGTTGGTCTGGGCCATGCTGTTGAAGTCGATGAGGTAGCAGAAGCCCAGAGAGGTCAGGTCCAGCCAGGGGTGCTGCTTCTCGTAGGCGTTCTGGATGGTCACGCAGATCTCCATGTCATAGGGCGTCCAGGAGCCGTTGTCGTTCTCCCACTCCCACACCACGCCCTTCCCCGGGGCGGACGATGGCTCGTAGAAGTTCCTCTGCACCGGCCGCATGGTGCCTAAGGAGAAAGGACAGGAGGGAGGGAAGATGTGGTCAGACAAGAGAAAAATGGAAATCATAACATCACAACATACATAATTCAGTTAAAATGAAAGTCACCGTCTGCTTTTGTTGATACGATGACAGATTCAAATTATTGAAATTTATTTAAAGCTACAAAATCTATCAAAACTGTTTTTTTACATTAAAATAATAAATACATGGGATATATTATACATTTATATTATACATTACCAGTCAATATCTGTGACCCTGTGTGTACATGCCTAAATCCCCCCATGTGCCTGACATTGGCTTTTAAACAAAGGTTGGGGGTTGTTTATTGTGTGTACACCATTTGCTGTGGTGAGCTGGTTGTGGCTGTCAAAGTGAGGCTATAGCCACAGCACAGGAAGTGAAAGCAACAACAACGCAGTACCAAAAGAAAGAACAGTGAAGCTATGCGTCAGACAAGTCTTGTTCTAAAACATGGTGAATATCAACATTGGTTTTTTTTTTACTACAAATTGTCTGTGTTCAGCCTCTTCTTTGCCTGTGGTGGCTTTACAGATACTGGTTACCTCAGCCTCAGGCTGGATGTCATTTAAAGGTAGACGGCTCATCAAGATGAGTGACAGGTGCTGGGGAGGGAACTTGACCAATTGAGGTGGAGGAGGGCGGGACTAACAATACACTTCCTGCCTCAAAGCAAAAAGTTGCATATTGACGCTGTCGGCTAAAAACCTTGCATCTCCCAATTGTCCCAAACTTTTCAGGAACTACAGAAAACCTAACCTGCAGAGGTAGACATGCTAGTAAAATCCTCATCTCAACAAGCTGTATACTGTATATCAGACTGTACGGCTCTCTAGGGCTACATGCATGTGAACTGCGCTTCCATTGCTGTGTCAGTCTGCACTCCACTAGTCTGCACGGAGAAGGAGGGGGAGGCGGAACCGGGAGCTGTGTACCTCTGTCCCTCTGCTGATGGCCACTCAGCTCCCACCTCCATTATAACACAATTACTGTAGTCACATGGGAAATCAGGACACCTTAGCCCATCCATCTCCCTGCCGCACGTCAGCAAGGGTATCCAGGCTCTCCGGCGAGGCCCGTCCCCCCCTCCTTCCCCCCTCCTTCCCCCACTTAATTTAACGGGTAAATGCACACTCCCCTGCCAGGGAGGACCGGGGTGATAATGGAGGGATGTAAGCGTGCGTGCAGGATGAATGGGTGTGGGGGACGAGCGGGGGGGTGGGGGGGGGGGGGGGGTGGGGGGGGGGTGGGGGTGGGCAGCGGTAACCCCCTCGTCCAGCAGCCCGGCGCTGGCTCCAGAGAATAAAATGCATCAGCAGAATCGGCGGGCCTGACCTTGAGTCTCTGCTGCAGACTGTGCTAAAGGACTCGGCTTGACGGCTAATTTCATTTGGAGCTGCTGTTGCTGCTGCTGAGGACCTTTGCTCAGACATACACGCACGTACACACACTCTCTCTCTCTCTCTCACACACACACGACTGCTCAGAGAGGCAGCTGCTGGTCTCGCTCACCTCTCCAGTCAGTCACCCATACACAACTTTCTCTGCTCAGCCAGTTTCACCCACAGACCCGCTCACAGGCTTTCTCTACTTTCCTCTATCTTGTCTGCAGACCAAAACATCAATCGTTAAAGATCAGCTACCTCTCTTTGCTCGTTGTTGGTAGGCCCTCTGTGCTGTTAGTCTGTTGAGGCTGTGTGCAGCAGGCTACCTGTGAATCGCTTTCAATTCTATATTTATACTCACCGCTCCACTTTCTACATCAACTGCCCTTGTCTTTAGCAAACTCCCTCATTTGCTGCTTTATTTTCTAAGTGATTAACAGACATTCCTCCCATCTGTTCAAAGTTTGATGAGCTCAGTCGAGGGATTCACTATTTGTAGAGCTTCGTTGCAAAGTATGACAAAATGTGGCGCTGTCTTACAAAATGATCACCACCACAATTTGAAATCAAATTACACCTCAAAAGATCTCTATATTTTAGACATATTAACTGATGAATTTAATGAAGTTAATGATTTTTTTCCCCAAAAATGGATAGCCTACCTAGCATTTTGGAAAATAGCTCTTTATTTAATTTCCTGACAATCACTTGTCCATTGATTTCCTCCATACTTAGTGAGGCGATGGAAAGCTCTGTGATGGCGAGCCACACATTGCAAGCCTTTATCACTGTGTCTCCTGTGGGATGCATTAGGTTTAACACTCTCTCTCTCTCTCTCTCTGCGGGGCTGCATGCATCTGGCTCGATCAATAGTGGTACAGCTCCAGCAGTCTTGCTCAGCGGCGAGTTTAACACCAGCTTTATAAATATTTGAACATGCGGAGATGTTTTATTCCCAGACATCAATTTAAACTCTCAACTTTGGTGAGGAAAGATAAACAGTATCTCTCTTTGAAAGCCTATTAGTCCTGTTAATTGTTCATGAGAGTTCTGATGGAGCCCGATGCATGAAATGTGCTCAGCCGAAAGATTTTCTATAAACAGTTCAGTGGGCTCTAAGGGACGGGTGCTTGGCAGTCAAATTTCTTCAGTGTAATTAATGTGAGGCGAGGGCCAAGCACTCCACAGCAGCTACAGACCAAACAGAAAGGTAAAAATGTAAGATGCTCTCGCCTATTTGGACATTCCCCTCTCCTACTCAGTTTTCACACGCAACCCTGCAGAAAGAGGATAGAGCTCGTCATAAATCCTGTCAAGTATTTGCATTCCTATGGAGGGATTGTATGGGGTTAATGAGCTGGGACCGCGCGGATAGAGCAGAGGTCACGACAACACGGGAATCACATGGCCCTGTTCGGGAAGTCTTGTTCACAGAGAGGCTGAAACCCCCCTCGCTGCTCCTCATTCTGCTGTCTCCTGCTGTAATTTACTGCTGTATGTGTAACCGCTTCTAGGCCCCGAGTTGTTGATGTTCTCCTTGCGACCCTTCATGCTCTTCCTAACAGGAAACCGAGAGAGAGAGAGTGGCCGCTTCCCGTCTCACCCTGTGTGCCTTTTGGCAGCCATCTTTCCTGCCTCCCCCTTCCCTCATATCCCTTGTCCTCCCCCTCCCTCCCTCCCACGATGTCCTCCAGCTGTCCTCGCCCAACACCGGCCCGGTTCCCCTCGGGTGAGCGGTGGCTGCGTGATGTATTGCCACGTCGGGCCTCGCAGTGTGACTCTAACCCTAATGTCACGCAGGGCCAGGTGGGTTCAGGGTGAGCTTGGCTGCCCTCTCGTCTCTCGGCCGGGGGAGGAAACCTTCCCGCAGTCTGTTCTCTGTATGAGGCCATGCCAGTCTCCATCCTTAATAGCTTTGTTTTCCTCTGGAACTGAAGGAAGGTCTGTCTGAATCGCTCTTTTATCACTCTAAATGGGAGGACGTGCAACATTAAGTTGCAACATCCTTGACTGCCCTCAGAGAGGCCTGCTGCCGAGAGTGGAGGCAGACTGGCATCAGACTGCTGCTTTGTAGTTCCTATGCCTTTAGGTGGATGCTTTCATCTGATGTGTCTAACAGTGTCTAACCCTGCAGTGACTGCATGCATTTTCAGGATGTATGGCCCGAATGTGAGCTGTATTCCTAACCTGCTAATGCCATGTTCTGCCTATTTACCTAAACAGGACTCGCTTTACAATTCAATTATGTCATATTTTGTCATAGGCCTAGTGTTTCTCATACCCAAAACATGTTTATATCATTAGCTCAGCACTGTGAAAAGATTTTCAACGTTTCTATGGACTAAATGCATGCAACAGCTAAACATTTGGACTTTCTAATATGTCTTGTATCTCAGATTAAAACAGAGCACCATCTTAACACTGGATTAGTGGCTCTTGCAAAGTTCAAAAAGAAGGAAAGAAATTGTGGCTTTAACACAGGAACTGAATCCACAGTTTAAACAAAATGAAATGTTCCCTAGCTGGCCCTCGTCTGGAGTAAAACCCCGTCACACCACACAGTGAGCAGTAAATCCTATCTAAATCTGTCCGTTGAGGTTATTGATGTGTGTGTCCCTTTTACACCGACAACCTCTGCGGTCGCCCAGGGGAGCGTTACACAAACAGCCATAATGGAACGTTCTGGCCTGTCGGTGACGTACACCTGATGTGCCTACTGCAGGAAATACCTGGCTGCGCCCTGAAAAAAATGCATCGGAGCTTTGTTGTCACAGAAACACAGAGGAAGGGTTTTGTTGTCATGGAAGCCGTCCCTCGGGGGAGATGGGGAGGGGGGGGGGGGGGGGGGGTTGCCCATATGCGAACGTTCCTACTATTCCTTTCCCTGAGCACTCCTCCTCCGCTCGTTCCTCTCGCCGGCTGCTGACGCCAGCTTTCCCCTTTCCCACTCGTCTCTCCCCTGGCTCCTCACCAACGCCGTCTAACTGAGCCATTCTTCACATTTTCCACTCTGTCACTCAGCGGCCCCCATGCTGCTCTCACACAACGCTCCGACTCTTGGACACAGAGTGGAAATCTGTGTCATTGAATGAAGGCCCGCATCACCTTGTAGTTAATGCTCTTCCCCACGCCGCTGCTGTGGGAAGCGGGCGGGCAGGAAGCGCCCGGATCAAGCTCCATAATGTATCCTGATAATTGACAAGCCTCTCCAATTTCCCCGGAGCCACGTTGAGCCTATTAAAACATAGTGCCGTGCTTTTCCTTTTAACTACAGGAGGAGAAAGGCCAGTAACAGGTTCAGCGTCAGACTGCTCAATGCTGCCTGAGAGGTATTTAAAGCCAGTTAATCTACGGTCTCTGCTGGCAAACGGGCAGACCTCTGTCACAGAAAAGACATGTAGAGAAAAACCCCAATGAGAAGAACGACGTCCCATGAATTTAAATTTCTTTCTTTCATGGCATTTTCAATTTGTTCTGTAGATGTCAGGGGGATTGTCATGCCCACCAGAGGAATAACGTCTCATAGTGACTTTAGTCTTGGAAAATAGCCTGCATAACACTGATATTGACCTATTAGCAGTTAAAGGAAAAATCCACCCTAAAACTATATATTTGCAATGTACCTTGCATTTCTGGGAAAAGGCAGAGATATCAATTTCTCCACCGACATTAGCCTCAATAGACCATAATGCAATGCAGCCACAGTTCGCATCTTTGTGAATCTGTCATCAGCATGTGAAATAGAACGCTCTGCAACGTCTTTCTTGTAATTTGAACAACCAGACATGACAGCATTGCTCTCTCTCCACTCTCCGTTTCTTGACTGGAAAGACTCAATACACTATCACTGTTGATCTCTCTCCACCAAGACGTATACAGCACAGAAATCCTCCTTCTCTGGAGGGTTGTCGAAAGGCATTCTGGGAAATGTAGGACATCAGTAACTGAAGTAGAAGTAAACGAGACAGGTTGAGGGAAAGTGGGTACACCAAAATTAGTATAGAGAGCATCTGATGTGGGAATGAGATTACAAAAGATATAGCTATACTCCAGTACGTCACAGTTTGAGATATGAGTTATAATACACCATCTTAGTATTATAAACCCACTGACTCTTGGCTGCGTCCTGCTTCCCAACTATACAGTATATCTAGACACAGGTATCCATAACCAGCCTGCCTTTCTAAAAACATGATTTGGCACGCAAGTTTCTGGTTTCGCTGTCAGTAGAAACTGCTTTTCATCCCATTTTACAGTTCATCACCTTTTGTTCTAACAAAAGGCCTATTGAGCTGTGAGCAACAGAACATCAGTGCAGGCACAAAAGATTATTCAGTGCATGAATTATTATCATATAGCCTTCATAATCTCTTACATATGAATAGTGAACGCATGATGAATATTCTAATAAACGCTACAGTATGGGGCAATAAAGTAATTGAAGTGCGTTTGATGTTTTCCATAAACCCCAGAGCACAGCTTGAAAGAAAATTTCACTTTCATCTCCCGAAAAGGGCCTTCACAAACAATAAACCCAACCCGGCTATTAGAGATGATGAAGAGACAGAATACTGTAGAGGGGATGAAAAATGCATCATAATCATATAAAACATCTGGGTCAAAAAGATCTGTTGAATATGATAAGAAGTGAACATTTCATTTCTATGCGTGTACTATTGAGGCTTTAGATGTAACAACTCCTGCGTGTTCAAAAGGCGATGTCATACCTGTACATCAAAGTTGGAAGGATCTTCTCGGATCTGTAAGAGCATTATCTGCTCATTAACGAATTCCCGGAGATCAGAGACCATAATAATGAGGATGACAGTCTGGTATTAAGCTGGTTTAACAGCATTATACGTAACAATATCGCCGCTCCCCTGCTCCTCTCCCACCAAATCACACATTAAAGCTCATTTCTATACTAAGATGACACTTTCGCTTTCCCAGAATGCAGTTCTTTATAATGAGCCACAGTACTGAATAGCAACTTGGATTCCCTTAAGCGCCCTCATCTCTTTGTAGCCAAACGTGATGGATGAACAAAAGCTGAGAAGGTGCCGGTGGTTGGGAGGCAGGGAAGGGAGGAGGTAGATAGGGAGGAGAGGAGGAAGGGGGGGAGAAGATAAGGAGGGAGGCGGGGAAGGAAGATGGGGTAGGATGGAGGGAAGGAGGTGGGAGGAAGGGAAGGAAAGAGGGAGGAGAGGTAGTAGATAGGAAAGTAGATAGGAAAGAGGGAGGGGAATGGACAGAAGGAGGTAGAGAGGGAGGGAGGGAGAGAAAGAGTCAGGGAGGCAATGAGGGAAGGAAAAGGGGAGGGAAGCAGTGGAGGAAGGAGGGAGGGAAGGGGGCTAGAAGGGATGGGGGGAGGCAGGGAGGGAGGGGGATGGACAGAAGGAAGGAGGGAGTGAAGGTAGGTAGGTAGGTAGGGAGGGTAGAAAGGAAGGAGGGAGGGAGCAGCTATTGGGGGAGGCATGTGATGGGCAGAGGTTCCCTGCCAAAGAATAATAAAAGGAGGATGTCTCACTCCTGCCCGAGCTGAGAAAGTGAACACTGCAGTAAAGCGGACCCCACTAATTCAGTTTTGCTGCCAGCAAGACAAAGTGGTGAGGAAAAGTGGCTTAACTCCCACTGCAACCATCCTCAGCCCCCATCAACGTTCCAGACTCTCCCACACCCAGCCCGGGGAGCTGGCCAGTTACCATGAACTTGTGCAGAGTTTGCAGTTACGGTGGTAACAAAAAAAAGGCCGAGCAGGAAAAAAGAAAAAAAAAAAACCTTGAGAAAATGAAGTTAGTCTTCTCCACCTGCCAGCTCCTGTGCTGCAGTGATGCAACAGACCCTGAAACAACCTTCTGACTTTGTGGATGTCGTGACCGGAGCCTCGGCTCTGCCAAGCATGCTCGCTGACTCACAGTGTGTGCAGTGTGTGTGTGTAGTGTACGAGTATCAGGCACGTGAGTGTGTGTGTGTGTGTTTGTTTTTGAGTATGCTTGCACATCAGAAGTGGTGAGTCTATGTGTGTAAGTGGTGTGTGTGTGTTTGTGTGATCACTTCCACTTCACACCACCGCAGCCCCTCATCACGTCCAGCAGGAACCTCGTTAGCGTGTCAGTGCCGTGCCGTCACGCCACTACAGGGCAGGAATGGGAGGCACAGCTCCAGGCCTGGCTACCACACACACACACACACACACACACACACACACACACACACACACACACACACACACACACACACACACACACACACACACACACCCTTCGTCTCCACTCCACATGACACGGGGCCACGGGACAGTGACAGGGTTACAGTAAAGCAGGTTTCTTGTTAGCAGAAACAAGTCACTTTCACACATGGAATAAGAAATATTGCTGCGTTAACTTTTTCCAGCAAAGACAGTGGGTCCGTCTTGTCAACCCTCCCCCCCCACACCCCCACCCCACCCCCACCCCCACCCTCCACTTCACCCACGGCAGACTGTCAGAATTGAAAATAGGAGCCGCTTATTCGGTTGTTGCCGCTTTTGACACGGTGGTTATTTATCTTTCAACATTTTGTTGAAAAGGTATGACATTTGTTAATTATCTGGGACTTTCGCCTGCTTATCCCCCGTGAACTAAAGAGGCTTGTTACTTTATTACAACATGTCACATTGTTAGCCGTCCTTGACAGCTGCCAACAAATTACTTCTTATGCCTGGATGCTATGAAGCGCTCTCACTTCGGCATCGGTCCAATTTGAAGACAGTACTGCCAACTAATGCAACATATTGCAGTAGAAAATGGGAAAATTGTACTTCTGGTATGTGAAAAGCACCAAAATCCAGGTCCAGGCACGACTGTGATTTGTGCTGCGTATTTCTAAAATGCCTTTGTTTAGAGGGCACAGAGAGATTAAAATAACACCAACGCGTTTCGGCAAGATGCCTTCCTCAGGGTGCTTCAAAGACAAAGAACAAAGACACAATAAGGGCGGCATCCATTTGTTTTTATTTCCATTTTTTATTTTCAGTTTCGTTTTAGTTAGTTTTCAGTGTAGGGTTGGTAGTTTTAGTTTTTTTTTTGTTTTTGTTTTATTTTATTTTTTTCCACAAATGTTTAGTTTTACCTCTAGTTTTAGTATTTTCTTTTTAAAATGTATTGACATTAATCTTTCAATACATCCTTAACCAATTCAAAGTTGGGGCCACTTGGTTTCATGCTGCACAAATAAAATGCAGCATAGACTCAACAGCAAGAGCAAAAGTCAGGCTATTTAGCGCTAAATAATCCCAATTGTGGGAAAAACGTTCTCCCAAATATTGTGCAAACAGTGATGGCATTGGCAACGCTGGTGCTTCCTCTGACAGCAAGAAGTGCTCCCGAGGGTCTAACAATCTACCGGATAGCACCCTATTTTGGGGGGTAGTTAGCATTCAGTAAAAATAACCAAAAATTCACTCTTTTTTTTTACCCTGCACATAAACAAAAAGATAAACACTAAAAACATTTCACGTATATTTCTATTTTATTTTGGGTAGTTTTACAAGTGGACAAGTTCAGTTTTTTTTTTTTAATTATTATTATTATTTCAGTTTATGACAACGCTTTTTAACACCTAGTTTTGCTCTCAGTTTGAGTTTAGTACAGTAACCTTGCTGGGGGTTGGACGACCTGCAGGTCTGTCTGCCCGCCATCTGGAGCTGCAGAGCCGGCCGGTGCTGCATGGACTCAGTCAGAGGCTGTCGCACTGACAGCTGACCTTGTGTCTGAGCGGGCCGCGTCTCTCCTCCCTCCACTTAATACAGGAGAGAGTGACAAACACACACAGACACCCCACACCCCCAACAAATGCGCAGTATTTATCTGTGACAAGGCGGTATTTCATGTCAGCCGTCACGCGGGTAAGAGAGACTGTACGGCCCTTCAGCCATTCGGCGGGCTCAGCAGAAAGCTGATTGAGAGGCGTACCAAGTCAGTGGAGACTTTGAGGGACAGCTCGCTCACCTCTCCATCAGATGACCTGTGCTGCTGTATGAAACACAGACTCCTACATGACTGGATGGAGTGTTAGTCACACCCAGTGCAATCATCAGGACCCTGGAGTTCCATGTGTGCTGCATGGTCAATAAAAAAAACTGACCGTATCATATAAATAATCTAAATAGAGGAAGATGGTTTCCTCATATTGCCACTACATCTGTTATTATGTGGTCAACATTTCAGTCACAAGGCATTTCTCCAGACAAGTTGTGTCGCCTTTCCATATACACACAACCAACTGTTTTTCTAAATGACTCATAATGCACACAAGGTATGTGGAACGGCTCATTAAAGAAGAGTTATTACAGGCTGCGCTGGGCTGAAATGAGCCACACATCTAATAAACAGAAAAATAGGAAGGGAAAACGGCGAGGGAAAAAACTCCGATTATTCCAGTTTACAAATAAGGGGAGTTTGACTGGTAGAGGATAGCATGCAGTGAATGAGTATGCTGAGACAGGCTTTTATAACCCACTTCATGGCTGTCAGATGCACTCAGGCCTTATCAGAGGAAACGTCTGGCTACATAAAAGCAAAGTATCACTGTGTCAGCCTCCTCTGGTCAGATTTGATCAACAGTAAAATGGACATGGTGTGCAGGAGGTCAGAAGGCATCGGACCACACAGCAGGTAGGGGAATGTATCACACATATAGTGGATTTTACCAAACACAGTAGTAAGAAAACTAGAGTTTCCCAGGGAGTTTATATTATTAGACCCAGACCTTTTCCCTGCGGAATCACAACCGTAATCACATTTTCTCTGCGTCCATACTACAATATTAATGGAGAGATATAAATTTATTCAGCATTAATAGCTCATTTTCCCTCAGTTATTCTTACGGACGTATTCGTATGATGTACATACCCCAGCCAGGACAAATAATAAATAGCCTGAACCTGGTCTTCTTACTGTCTGTTAAGAGGAACAGAGGAGTCTCAGCCAGCTCTCTTGGGAACCAACTCGTGCTTGTCGAGGCTAAATGTCAGAGGCGGGAATAAAATCGGGGTCATGTCCTCATTGGAAAGTTGCTGTTGGAGCGCTCAAAGCCTTCATCGAGCCTGAAGCCTGAACACAAGTCTGGAGGGCTTTATCAAAGCCTGGAGAGGTATAACAGTGGCACATAGAGATGGGGGTCAAAGGCTGTAGAGAAACTTGTTTCACAAATCCAAAAATGGCCCAACAGTCTCAGCACTTTTCACAAGTCAGCCTCAATGTCAGTCCTATTGGGGTAAAAAGGAAGGGATGGGAACAGGAGGAGCTGAAATATGAATGATGTTGTTATGGTAAACTGTGTACTGTAGGTAGACTCTGGTATCATATCATAATGAAATGTTTACAGTGTACTGTAGTATCAGTGTAGGCAGATGATTTAATGCTGTGGAGGCTGTAATAGCTGCAAGAAATGTACATAATTTATATGGAACCAGCATAAATAAATCATTTATGATTATCTGGGAAGGCTTAATTATTCTTTAACAGATGAGGGTCAACTTTGAAATTCAATTTATTTTGCACTCTTACTCGTTTTATCACAGAGCGAGCTTCATAATCAAAATAGCAAAAGCGCTGGTAATACTGAGTGTGCGACATTTATTTTCTTGATTCATCGGTTCCGGCCTCCATGTTAACTAATACACTATCCGCCTTGAAGAACATACTTTTCAACCAGAAAGACATCGTTGTAGTGACTTTCATTCCCTTTCATATTGACAAATGTCGCCCTGACTAAAAGGCATCCATGCGAGGGACAGAACAGAGTAGAGGCAATTGCCATTCCTGAGTCTGATGAAAATTCACCTTGAGGCGCCAGTGATATAAATCCTTAAAGAGTATGCAAGCTGTCATTATTAATGAGATGTCTGGAAAGTGAAGGTGTGAGCTGCTCCATTGAGGGGTGAGAGCATCGAGGTGAGGGGGGTGGTGGGGTGGGGGGTTCTGGAAAGAGCACCTGGTAAATATTATTCACCTCACAGACTGCTGCAGGATGTTCCTCATGCTGACCAGTCACAGGACTTGGACTCTCACCAAGAACCACGATTTAGAAGCACTTACAGGTGACAGAGTGAAAGAAGGAGAGGGGAAGGGAGAGAGACCCACATTGATATTCTGCTGAGCGCCCGGGCTGCAAACAATCAAAATAAGTGATTGTTGTCCTATGTGTGGGGAGGAGGAGAGTGTGGGAATGTGTGTGTGTGTGTGTGTGTGCTCGTCCCCCGCCTTGTCACGGTAATTCCTCCTCTCATTTTCATTGCTCCGGGACAGCCTGTGACCGTGCATTCAGATTGCTAGCAACTCGACATGAGAAGTCTGTTCATTTTGAGAACAGAGCAACATCGCCCATCTGCAACCATCCAAGAGCATTAGCACATGTCCTGCCTATTGCTGCAATGCTATCGGCACTACAGTCGCATTTAGTATGGGACCGCTGACTGTAGTGCAGTTGGCATGTGTGAAAACTGTGCAGTACCTGCAGAGCAGTAAGCCATGTACTGACATTAAAATGGATACTTTTTCCATTCATTCATTAGAATGCTGCTATTTCCTGGGTTGGATTAAGTAGAGATTGGAAAGATACTAACCAGAAAAAAGTAAAAAACTACCCATTATGCTGTGTGACATGAGTTATAGTAAAATCAACAACACAGGAACACGGTGTTTGCACAGTATGATCTGAATTTAGTATATGGAAATGTATTAACATATTGATATTTTCTCACATGCTTCATGCTGTGGTGTGAAGTATGGTGGTACAAACTGTTAAGATCGTGTACTGAACAGAATCTGCAGCAAGAGTCTTCGCTGTTCACAGAGAGTGTTTGAGTAAAGGCCTGACACAGCGGCGGGGATATGACTACTGCGTCTGTGACAGACTGTGTTCAGATCTTATGAAGATCTTCTTTGTCCATTACAGTAGCTTACACTGGAACAATGATGACTGTCTTATCACTAAGATGCTTTAGAGTAAAAGCCATCCCTGGATCGGCTTTAGAGATTTGTCATGCTGCCGTTGCACACTGAAGAGGGCTAAGAGTGCATTTTTGGAAAATGAAAGAAAATGCTGAGACCAAAACAAAAAGCCCCGCACTGTGATCTACACTGAGAGTGATCAAGGGAGCTCAAAGCTTGGCTTGCAGCAACCGCGCGCAGCCAGAGTTCCTTCAGTACAGCTCTGGTCTCAGTCAAACGATGCTTTCTGCAAATGTTAGACCACAGGCTCTTGTAGATCAAAGGCACCCCATTTGCTAAGACAGGAACACTCTGTCCCTTTTCAACATGACTGCTACCTAACATCTGGTTTGTATAGTATAGAGCCGGCAAGCTATAAAGTCATGTAAAGTCAGCTCTTTCCATGGAACAGCTGGATTCATATATTCACCTCATCAATCAAATTTTGTAACCGCTCTGTTGATTCAAGCGACAGTGACATTTTTATGAATAAACAGATTTTCTCAGTTAAATCAAGTTAGTGGGAGGCAGTGGTCATTATGTATAATTGACAAGCTTACTGTTCTACACGTTCAAAAACAAGGTTCCTCAGGTCTGCAAAGAAAACCCTAGGGCTCTTGACTGAAAAGATGAGAGCAATAATTGATTTGAGGCCTATATTGTCCACACTAGATAGTAAGAGGCATCTCGACAACAAGGAGAGGTCTGGTAATAACTGTAACTAGGAGATGGAGAGCCGTTTACAAGAAGACAGACGGGATCTCATGCCTCATTCCTATTCCTACAGCAGTCTGACGGGCCGAGGCAGCAGACAGCCTCTGATCTGAGTGACCTCCCAGACCATCCCTGATAAGCAAGCAGTGCAGGGAGCAGCTTTAAAGCCGCTTGCTCGATGAAAGAGAGAGATATCTACTTTCGAAGTTAAAAGTGGTGACTCACTGGATTATAAGCTAAAAGGAGATGGGGAGAGATGCCCCTGCTACCCATGCCAGAGGCTGCCAGAAGCTGCCCGGCCTGCTCATCACTATAATGCAGTAAGGATCTAGAGCAAAGCACCACCGCCCTGGGAACAGGGTCACTAGCCTGACTGGACACTGACTAAGAGAGAGTCAGAGTCTCGAACTGAAACATTTGACATGTGCAGCTAATTTAGATATAGCAAAGACATAAAAGAAACATGCCACTTTGTTGCTGAATTCTTACAAAAAAAAGAGACAGCACCGCAACGAGAGAAGAGGAAAGGAAATTGTATGTGTGTGAGTGGAGAGTGTGAAAGAGCAGGGGAATGTGCACAGCTCAGGCTCTCAGTGTGTCTGTACCGTAAGAACCCCCTCCCTCCTCCCTGACTGTCACCTTCCATCAAGAAAACGCTCCACCTCTCCCTCTGTTCCTGTTCTCTCTTCACCTCTGTCAGCCCTCCCTCCTCTCTCCACACCGCTGCTCCAATCCCTTTTCCTGCCGACGTCCAGGTGGAATTCGGCCAGCTGCGGCTATAATGGTCCTTTGAATGCAGTGGCACCTTAGCGGGGGCTCGGCGAAGGGCCCCTTTGACTCAGCTAAAGCCCCCCCTCTGACTAATTATGCTACTTATGAAAAGCTTGAAGGGAAAGGGAAGTTGGTCGTTGTGTCACGTCTGGTTTTTCTGTAGCTGACATGACAGTGGCTGCGGTCTGGATGTGACCCATATACAAAACCCATACAGTGCTACATAATCCCAGTGTGTCAGCCAAAGCAGTTTGGTTTTGATGAAGCATAGCAATGGTAATGGCACATATTTTTCCTATTTGCTGCCACACATGTACAGACACCGCTAAGAATCTAAGTTTCTATTTCAAATGTAGTTTAGAGCCTTGTAGCTCCACTCTTAGCTCTTTCAGAATCAGAATCAGAATCAGCTTTATTGGCAAAGTATGTACACATACAAGGAATTTGACTCTGGTTTTTCAGTTGCTCACAATGTACTTACACACAATAAATATACAGCTAAAAACAAGGACAACAAAAAGGACAGAGGTAAACCTAAACATCTAACTACTATGTACAAATATGCATATGTATATAAAAAAAATATGCATATTTGTACATAGTAGTTAGATGTTTAGGTGTTTCTATGGTAACACTTCATTCTGATAGCCCACCATTCACTCTCAACAACATGTCAGTTGACTGTCAACAAGATTTGTCTCAATAGACAAGCAACCTGTATTTGACCAACAACCAGTAGACTGTAAGGGGCATCTCAAGTGCTAATCAACACACTTCTTCAACTGAGTATTTGCTGACTATCAGCTAGAAAGAAACACATTCCTACATGGAATTGTTTTAGGAGTCAATAGCCTTACTGTCTTATAACCCTAACTAAACATGTTTTTTATTAACTTAAATTTTATTTTTATTTTTTATTTTTATTTACTTAAACCTAAACCGAATCCTAACCAAGTTCTTTTATGTGCCTAACCTTAACCCTAATCCATCTCTTTTATGTGCATAAACTTAACCTTAATGAAGCTGTAGACAGTCTACCAACAGTAATTTGTAAGATAGTAATTTGAGCAGGTGGACTTGACAATCAACTTATAAATTGCATAGTTTGTTGAACATTTGTTGATAGTCAACTGAAAGTACCTAGCAGATAGTCTGTTGAAACAATTCTTGTTGACAGTCAGCTGATACACTGTTGAGAGTCAACAGTGCCTATCAGAATGAAGCGATACCTTTTCTATTCTGTTCTGACGCAAGTGGGATTTCACAGGTTGGATGTGTACCCATGTGTACCTGAACTTTTGCACGTACATAGCGGGAATCCTTTCTAGAGCTTCCTCCCACAGACCACCAAAACAGTTCCCACACACACTTACTACGTATATACAATAAACACCTGCACTGCACTCCCCCAACATATCTGCAGCACTATACACATTCAGCAAGTTACAGGCAGCATCCAGACCACAACCACCGCTACTGCTGTTTGTCAACTAAACACGAAACAGACTTGAGGCCGTAATTAGTCATAAAGGGTCTTTCAGCAGGCCAGAGGAGAGGATGTTCTCACGTCTGTACAACCAAAACAAACAGAGGAGAAACAAAGCACTGCTCTGGCAACACAGCGGCCAACAGCAGCTGATAGAGTTTATCTCTGCAGTCACACCGGCCCTTCACAGCACTGAGCGCCCCAGCAAATCTAATGGCCCTTACAACTCTATAGGGGAAGAGATGCAGCACAGACTCTGACACTCAATGACACTCAACCGTACATGCTGGCTCCTTGGTTTCAAGTGTCTGTGTGTATTGTATCTGTTACAGCCTGCTTCAATGACTACTATAAACTACTTTACTACTGTAAAGCAAATTGCTCTAATATTGCTCTAATAAATAATAAGGGATTTATCCATGTTGAACAGAATCTGTCATAACCGTTTCAGAAAAATGTTTCAGCTTTGAATGGTGCTGATGTTCAGCAGCATGCGCAACAGTGATTTAGCAATCTTTCATGAGTGTGCAGCTCTTACTAGCCTTTATGCTGTGTGGACCCTCTCCATCATCGGGACACTGTGGAAGAGGTAAACACTGAAAAGCCAGGAAGCAGAAGCAATAGCTGCAGTGTGAAATCCATCAGACAGGCCGCAAGTGTTGGTGTATGATGGAGATGGCAGATAAGCCCATGCGTTTTGCTATGGGAGTGGGCGGAGTGAAAGGGGATCAGTCCACAGCAGTGTTTAGAGGTTCAAACACCCCTCTGGGGAGGATAATGGATCGATCCTCCTTGGCCAGGAGCCAATCCTTCCTCTGTCTGTAGCCAGATATTCATCCACACTATATATACCTCTAAGCCTTCACTCACACACACATAAAGCACCTCCACACCAGATTCAGTTCTTATCTCAGACTAGTATTCTTCACCAGAAGCTGTGTTGAGATGAACTCGGTGGCCTGTGTTTTGAATGGCAACAAAACACAGATGTGTCTGGGCTACTTTCCACAGAGAAGGGCCCCGCTGCATGGGCTGTGGTGCGTGTGTTGTCGTCATGATGCACTGATTAGAGGGAGCTGTGGAGTTAAACTAGAGCCGCTGTCTCATTAGTCAGAGTGGCCCTGCTCTGTTTGGGCCTGGTTCCCACCCACGGGAGCTCCTCCCAAACCCACAGGAGAGCATGGCACTCCCACAATGCCTGCAGGGAGAGGACACAAACACCACAGCTACCACAGCTGGCAGAGTGCACCTTCACACACACACATATGCAAGCTCACACACATGCACAGACACAAGGGCAAACGCGCGCGCACACACACACACACACACACACAGACAGGGGACACCAAGCATACTCAAGCGCAGCACCACTCTCTCTTTCCATCTCTTGCCAACGCACAGCCTCAGAGGACGAGGTCACTGGCTCGGAGACAAAATGGGGTTTCCCCAAAGGGACACTCCATAAGCCTGCAGCAGAGCAAGTGGTTGTGGTTGACCAGCTGTCCTACAAATAGCAAACATCCACTGCGAAACAGATGCATCACAATCCACATTAAACAGAACTCGCTAAGGCCCTTGATGCGAGCGGCGATGCAGCAACATCACGGCTGCCTGGGAGCTCGGCCTTGCGGGAGCTCGGATCGATGCCTGTGGCCTGGCTGAGGCTCGCCCGCGTTTTGGGGACAGGAACAAAGCCTGCGGAGGAGGAAAAAGGAGGAGGAGGAGAGACAGCAGGTGTCCGGGCTGCCGTTCGTCAGGCCCTGTTGTGACAGTTTTATCCCAGCCGAGGGGGAAGGTAACACACCGAACGGCACAATGAGGAGCGATAAACGTCAGGCCTAGCCCCAGCGCCGTGGTAATGGCTGACAAACGGCTCAGTGGCTCATCTCACAGCCAGTCAACCCCAGACACATGTGCTGCTCTGTGTTATGTTCCATCAGAGGGGGGAGATGACGACAGGAACGGGAGAAATCAAGCCAGGCAGCTCCTTATGCTGCAGCCCAACTGACAGCCATGCAAAGACACTGCCGCCCCTGTATTCAATCTGGAACAAAACATTTTCACCATAAAGGGCTGGTGGGAGACAGGAAAACAGAGTCAATATATAAAGGGCTATCATTCTGTATCTACTTTCTGTAAGGGACCCAACAGCCTTGTTTCTTTACCTAGCACTTCTCTATTATACATGAATACTCCAGGGACCCAGGAATATGTGTTACTTCTGTTGTCTAGACGCAGGTGTTTTCACTACTTCTGGCTGCTTCTATAGGCCTGTAGCAGCTGACTGCCTGATAATGTAATAACCTGTCAAAATGTAACAAATTGTCCCACTTAATGGGTCAAAAACTTAATAAAACCTGTTCATGTAATAAATTCCTGGATAATGTCATAACAATTATTATATTATAATATTACAGTATATTTACTAGTGATGCAATAATAATATTCACTAATAATGTAATAACTTCAGTAATTATTACTGATACATCATCAGTTAAAAATGTTTACTGATTATGAAGCAATACTTGCCGGTTAATGTAATAATGTGATGTTATTACATTATCTGACTATTTATTATATTAACAGTTTTTATTACATTTTCAACCCATTTTGAGGAACATTTCATTACATTTGTACAAGTTATTACATCATTGGGCAGTTATTACATTATCATGCCGTTGTTACATTATCAGGCAGTTATTATATTATCAGTTGCTACAAGGCCCTTTAAGAATGTAAGCTTGTTTTAATGCTACACTTAGTACAAGTCTGAATACAAGTGTCAACAAAATGCACGAATGTAAATGCATGGTAAACGACCCATTAAAAAGTAATGAAAGGTGATGTAACACAAATCTATGCGCAGTGAGGCCAGCTATATCCCATATGTGTCTTGTGACTCTTTGATGTTTTCTAATGCCTTTAAATTAAGGCATTAAGTTAACTCTGAATCATAGCAAAGTGAGAAGGTTGCTGTTCATCCTTCACCCGCTGGATAAGGTGATGAAACACTGTTTTTCACAGTAGACATGCCCTGTCCCTGGAGAGCCTGGAGGATCTAACACAACAAAAGGTTAATCAGTCACTTGATTTATAAATTACTCTAGCACAGTGATGTATTAGTTGTGTAGCTGAATGAGACGTGAAGAATAATTCAGGCAGCTGAGATTTGTCCAAGGCTGGCTCTAACAGATGTCTAAACCCTCCCCCACATCTTTCCTTCAAACACTGGGACAGCAGGAAGGTACATCCATGCTCAGTGCACAGTGAGAGAGAGACAGAGAGCGACTGTTGAGCTTTGGTGAAGTAAGGCAAAAACATCTGGTCATATTTAAGAAGCTAGCTGTCATGGGAGAGAATTAGACTCAAACAAACAACGGCTGCACCAGGTGGACTCCACTCTAAACAAACATATACAATGTGGTGGACATTTTTATGAGAGCGTTCATTGTTAGCATGGGTGGCCCAGTTGGATCCAATCCCCTAACCACGGTACTGTTAGTGCCATGCTCTTCCCACTGTGCTACAGGACCCGAGAAAACAGCAAACTGAAGCCTAACTGAAGACTGAAGACTAAACTTGGCCCACAGCTTTTTGATTATTATTATTCAATGTGTTGGGAAGTTCATTGAATATCTAAAGTATAACATGATTTTCCATTTACTGCATATCTTCTCCATCCTATGAAGTGAAGTGTTGTTGTTACGCATGATAAATGACATAAATGGAAGTAATGTTACAGAAATTAGGAGTGGGATCCTGCATAATATAAAAATGCATCATAACTAAATATCAGCCACAATTATCATTCCCATCCTAACAATTTGATGAATAATACTTTTCATGAATACAATAAGCTGAGAAGAGTGAGGAGCATTTGACTAACCTACAGCACTCATTTGCTTGATAAATGCACAGCCCCTCCAACATGGCGACCTTTGGCAAGGTCGTGGCATTCCAGCAGCAGCATAAAGACACTCCTGAATGATTAAACTGCTGCTACACTTGTTTTTCATCTGTAAGCACAGTCAGTCCTCTGAGTGCTTTGTCTCCTGTTGTAGCAACGCCTCTCAGCTCAACCTGTGGCTCATTGACGTAAGTCCCAAGCTAGATTAGACATGTTCTCACTTATTCCTTTGGAAGTTAAATAAGATTTGTGTAGCAACCACATAAAGGGCTGCTCTGTTTTAATTGGACGCCCTGGGAGATGCAGTATGGTACTGTTTAAGTTATGACAGCTAAACACGTTTCCCTTGTTTACATATTTCACAATTTATGACTGTTGTGTATATATCCATTATCATAATGCATTCTTTCCTTGACATTCCCACAGGCAAGAAATGCATCCCAACCAAAGTATTGTGAACACAGATGGTGAACTATAGGAAACTGCTGCGTCTCTTACCTGTGTCCTGTCTGAACTGGTGCATGGACTGCAGGTCGATGATATAAGGAGCGAGCTGGGCATCCACCTGGCCCAGAACCACGGTTCCCCGGGCATCCCCCTTCAGTACGTTCTCAATATGGTGGCAAACGGCCGCGCTGTAGGGCCTCCAGCGGCCGTGTTCATTCAGCCACTCCCAGACCACCACCCTGGCCAGGTTCTGGGGGGGGTAGCCCAGCCCGTTGACCGACACCAGCACCCCAGAGCCCGGACGAGCCATCTCCCTCCTGCGGTTCAGCTGTTGGCTACGTCCCGGGCTAGAGCAGCACTACGACCCAGTCAGTCAACTGACACACTGAAACATTTCCAACGACGCCAACCATAAAAGCTTGAATCAGCAATCAGTTAGCAGTCCTCAGTCGTGTGCTGCTGCTTCAGGCCAGCAGCTCTGCTGGAGTCATCGTCTACAGGTACTTTCTGACTGCCGGCTCTTTGATCAGCCAAAAGCAGCCTCTGTCCTCTTGTGGCTCGTTGTGTCTGAAGTGGCAGATGATGTTGATGATGATGATGAGATTTGCAGCTGTAGCAGCCTCAGACCTCCACAGCAAACCACAGCAGATAAGCAGCAGGTACACTGGGTACTCTCTCTAAACAAAACATGAGAGGAGCACATAACAAAACACTCTGGTCAGGAAATGCTGTGATGTGTCCCATGAGTTATTGCTGAACAGAAATCCCATGAAGTACAGTGTGCCTCTATTCCAGAGGAGAAAATAACAAAACACAACCCCAACCACCAGTGTTGTTCTATGATCCCATAAGTATGCCTCTTGGCAATTGTACTGTTTACTTTAAGTGTGGTGACACCAAGTAGCTGTGATAAAAAATGGTATCAGCCAGTGTGCCGTTTCAGCAGCAAAATAACAGTAATTGCCATGCGATTTGTATGAAGGGGACAGAGCAGTGGACATAAACAGCCAGATAATATTACAGTCCTGGTAGACAGGAGATCACCCAGATATTATTCACATAGCCAGCATTTCAGGAATACTGAATACAAAGGAAGGGATATTCTATTTGTTGTCTCTATGATTGATGAATAGCCTTTCACCTTAATAAACACATTGAATGTTTTCTCCATGGCATGTACAAGAAGCCTGTATTGATTATGGGCATACAGACCTGTAGGCTGCGGTTGTGGTGCCACAGATCTGTCAGGTAAAGGCAGCATGTCCCAGGCTCCGGCCGAGAATCATATTCCAAAAGAAAAAAAAAAACGAGGTGCAAATCTCGAAAGCCAGGTAGGCATTCACATCACTGATTTCTGCATTTTCCCCAATCCTCAAAACTGAAATCTTTTTTTTTTTTCCAAAACCCACCTCTTACAGATCCAGGAGTCTGTTAGATGCAGTGTTATTGCAGAAGATCAACACCGTCGTTTTATTCCCATGTATCTGCCACAGACTACACCAGTGTTATTCGGCTTGTTAGTCCGCTGTGTTAAAGTGAATGCATGCCCCAGTTACAATCTTCCTAGTGTGTGAGGTGCAGAGCCATCCCGCTGTACACGCGTATTTTCCTCTATACTGCCAAATGTCATGCATTCACACAGTGATCACGCATTTCCCAGCTGGTCCAAAATTACGCACAAAGGTCCGGGCGCACCTGTATGGTTAACCACTGAAAATAAAATCTACCATGAGTCAAGTCAGACAGAAGGAAAAAAATACAACTTCCGGTCTCAGCTTTCAAAATAAAACCCGAACCGTAAGGACTTTTTTTTTTTCTGTAGTACAAAGTACCAAAGTGAAAGGGATATAATTGAGGAGTAGTCTGTAATAAATTAACATCCAATTGCTGTTTTTTCCCCCAAAATGTCATAAGGCATATCTTGTCATACATATAAGTCTATATAAACTTTCAGTGTAGGCCTAATGATTCCACTGAGTACAGACAGAATCACAATGTTTTACAAAAACTTGTACGTAGAAAGCATGCATCCTCTTTGACACGGTCTCTGTGGCAGTAACAAACTTAGCACTCAAATAGAGGCAAGAAAGACAAGAAAATACTGAAAACTTGTGTTCATTAGTCAGGGGTGCTGCTAGTGGGGGAAAACGGGGCACTGTGGGGCCCATCAGAGAGAGACGGTGGAGAGCCCAGAATTTATAGCAGCGCTATAAACATCAGACTTATTTAATTATTACTTTTATTATCACCATTGATTATTATACAGATTTGTTGAATATTCAGTGCTCATTGGTCAATGAATGCATTCTGATTGACCCCCTGTAGCCTACATAGTCCCGTTCATAGCTAACATGTGCTCCATCAGTCATTTCGATCAGTTGCACCATGCTACAGTCGCTTTATCTACCAGGAAGTTACTCTTTCTTTTGTCATTACATCATAGCAATTATAGTCTATTTTGATATAACTGTAGTTCTGACTAATGCTGACTACCTGAGAACATCATGGCGAAGATAAACGGTTGTAATTTTGCAGTGTCTGTTCTCTAAATCAGAATACAGGAATGAACAAGAGCAGCTGACTGAGTCATCTGCTGACAGGAGAGAGCAGATGTTGGTGTTCTCCTGATATGATCATTTATGACGTATCAGTGCAGTGTGTGGGTACAGTGCTGAGACGAATAGTAAAAATAGCTGATGACTGTATGGCCTCATGACTAAGACTGAGAGACACAAATGAATACAAAACATGTCGAAATTTGAATCCCTTCAGCAGATCCACACATAATAGATAAAAGTAAATGGTCTGATAAGACTTGTTTACAAATTTAGGTAAATAACTGTAACAAACTGTCTTGTTTATAGTTGTAGCTTGAGAAGAGTCAGCTTATCCCATTGTCAGTAGTCAGCAAGCTAACATAGCAAAGCATAATGTTAACATGCAGCTAGTAGCCACTACTAGCTACTAGAGATGTAACATACGCTATTGTGCAAATCAGATGTTAGCAAGACAGTGATAATAAGCTGACTAGATAGGCTACTATGGTTAGTTGGCTAACAAGCTGACAGTATCTTAAAACAAAATCTATGGTATGAGTGATAACATGATAATTTCCTTGCCAAAAACAGCCCAGAAATTATTTACTTGATGCTGTTGAGAAAGCCGAGTCATAACCCAGCTAGCTCAGAACATTTATGTAATGCTAGTCCATGGTTGTCCGCTGGTTATTATTTCACTAACCTTTATACAACCATCTCAGAATTTTGTACCAATCGGTACCAATGCTAGGAATGTAACCAGCCAGGGGCGTCAATTCACTAAATCCTATGGCAAACTCCCTGCATCCAATCTCATTTGCAAATGGCATGCCAACAAAACTTCCAAACCCACTTACATTGACCAAATATCAAGGGACAGAGTGGAGCAATGACTGATGCCTGAGACGTTATCTATGTTATTATTTGGTCAGTGTGCTAAATTATTAGACGTAGGTCACCAAACTGCCAGCTTAGAGGGAACATCCTGCATGAATGATCCCCCTATGTAACTTTTTTTTTTTTTTTAGATATGGCTTCCCAATAGATTTCTTCTTTGCTGACTTGCTCTCCATTATACTAATAAAAAGAAGATCACATTTGGACTCAATTAAGCTATGGTATGGCATTAAGTGCCACCACTTGCCATGATTAGCCTAAATGACACCCATGCAATCAGCTGCTCTCTGGACCTCCAATATGGCCGCCAGTGGGCACAGTAGGCTGCATCACCTGAAAGCTCTCTATGGCTGTCTCTGGATTCTACTTCTATCTTCTATAAAGTGCGCTTTATATAGAGATTCTGCCATTTTGCAGTGCTGTCCGATTGTTTTCTATTAAAATTCTGAGACCTATATAGTCCACTTAAATATACCCACAATGCATTGCCAAATGTAACTTGGTGAATGGGCTGGGCTAGCACCTTTGTTCATGAAAATATTTCATGTAGCCTATTATATTTTAACATATTTAATGCTGTGTTTCCATTTCGGAAAGCTGAGAATTCTAACTTCCTCATCAACATGGTGGCATATACACTGCAGCCCAAAGCCCATATGCTACACAGCATTAACGTACTGTTTCAGCATTGCATGACCTTAAACTGATTAAAAACACCTGTATGGTAAATGGTTATGTGAAACAAGTTGCACTTACAGTTACTACCATGCTATGCTAACTAGCTGGCGAATTTGGTCAAACAGCATTTAGCTATAACGGGTAGAACCTAGAACCCACGGAGCTTGTAACTGACCTTCCAGCTGGGAATTCCCCACTTCCGACTTTGAATGGAACAAATTATAGTTTTTTTCCCCACAACTAACACATTTTATTTTGCGTTTTTATTTTGAAGGTAAAATCTGCGTACCTCCGGTATGATTCTGACTAACTCTGACCACTTGACGCACTGAGGAAAAAACCAAAGGATGTTGCGTCGCTGAGTGAAAAGAAGAGAAGACGTTGTACCATCCATCAGTTCAATAAGACACGTTTACCAGCAAAGCAAACACAACCTGAGAGGCTACATGGATGAGAACAGCCTGCAGCGTTTCATGTCGTTTTCATGTCGTGGTGGTTTTGTGCCTGATGGTGAATTTATTCGGGGCAGTAGGTATACAGTAGCGTATTGCTCCAGTTCAGTCCCAGATGAGGTCTGCTGTAGCTGGTGGCCTCACTGTACTTGCCTCAACATCTCTCTCATTACCGCATGATTGGAAATGGATTTCACACCCGATTATTCTGAACCAGGGCTTGTTGATGCTCATGTTGTCTCACCTATTTCTGCAGTCTATTAAACATATTTTCATTTTTGTTAGAAATTAAATCCATTAATCTACCCATCTATTTATTTAGAATGTAAAGCAGCAGTGCCCTATAGCTGATAAGGAACATCTTGAACGGGACTATAGATAAATATAGCCTAGATGACGTGTGCTTTACTCTGTTCTAAGGCTCTATACATCATTAGATATCTATATCATACACATTTATGAAAGGAAAATGTTCATCAAGATACAGACTTTCAGTAGACAGTAGAAGACTTGAGGGATGAAATACAGGATATGTTCAACCATGTCCATGTTAAGGATCAACAATTCTATTGGCTGGTCGACAGTGTAATCCCTTGCGGATTAATCTACGCATTAATGTAACTCACTGAATATAGTTATCAGTATGGTATTGCATTGGAATAGAGAAACTCAGCAAGGAAAAGTATTGACTTTCAGTTACTCTTGGATTACCCAGCCCCCTAAATTCACATAATACGCAATTTCCTGTAGGCTACAGAAACAATTTATTTCAATTATTTTGACATTCATCAGTCAATCTCATCATCTACAGACAGTAAATTAAAACCTTAAATTAAAACAGTAAAACCTGTTTCTTCAATTCTACAAGTATTAGCTAAAGTAGCCTGTGTGTAATTTTATTTCTGTATTTATATTTGCATGTTAAGGGTTACAGTGAACTTGTTTTTGTAATCAGATTGCTCCAATCCACCTCAACGGTGGCTGGTACAGTAAATATATTTTGTATGCCTGAGTAGTAAGAAACGTGTGTGACAAGGGACGTGATCCTTTATTTGTCACAGAAAAGAGAAAAAGGTGGAAAAAGTGCTTTAACTAGTCAAATACAGTCAAAGGCAATTTGAGGAGCTTTGAGTGTGTTTTCAGTTCAGAAAAAATGAATCAAAACTCTATTTTGTAGTAATTCAGTTGTATAATTTTGTTTAAATTATTAGTAATTTGTGTTTTTTTCCCATATTACACTGCTTTTACTGCTTTAGTATCTGTTTGTGGTGATTTCTCACACGGGTCTCACAAAAGATATGCAGTCCGAGGTGGACACCTAGTGGCTGTTTGATTGAACTTCATACATATTTGTATTAAAGCGGTATTCTATTCAATTTGTTTTGCCTATGTGATTCACATTCCCTTTTCAATAAGTGCGCTAGTATTCAGAGAGTCGGTCTGAGATAGAGATATTGTGTATGTTGTTAGGGAAAGACAGCTGATCCTCAGAGCAGATCACAGACAGACCTAATGTCGTCTCTTATTAAGACAAGTCACTGTTCCCTCCCTCATAACTACTGCTGAAGTGCACTTGAGCACTAAACTCCCAGCTCATCCAGTGGATCAGCTCAGCGGCCTCATTACTCAAAAAAATACCCATTACTCATTTTAAAGTTAATGTCATGATTGTAGGTTACTTATGACTCCCTTGGATGAGTAATTCATTACATTCTTTTTTTTATATTACCTAACTGTTACACCCCCAGTATTGGTGATTGTATCCTCTGTTCTCTTCAGAAATTATGACAACTCCCTCTTCTGTGAATGATCAGGGACATCAAACACAGCTGATGTCCAGTGGTCTTGTCACACTTTAGCTTGATAAAATCAAAGTAGTCAGAATACTTCTGCAGAGAGAAAGTAAAGTGTGAGAAAGTGAGAAAGTAAAGTGTTCTGCCATGTTACTTATTTCAGATCTTACTTTCTTGACCGCATTAGAAGATTTTGTGTTAAATGTGATATATATTATATTATGTCTGCTGACAGTGGATGGGCAAGATGAATGTCAACAAGCCTTATCACACCGTAGCTGAAAAATCTTCTTTACTTCAACTGATATGACAAAATGGGAAATTGCAGCTGCACAAAAGCTGGTTTCATATGTGTCTTTACCAAACTGTAATACTTTTCCGTTCTTTTCCAGATGTTTTGGTGCAATACCAAAACCTCTGAAGACCTGGAAATGGCCAAAATAATTTTTCATACTTTTCCACACTTTCCAGACCTGTGTAGGAACCTTCTGCTCAGCAAACCTTTCATGGATAAAAAACAAAACAAAACATCCTATTTAACTGCAATGGGATGTTTTATTCTAAACCTGCATAGGCAAAGATGAGTTTAAGGCCGTGCTAAGAGCATGACATGCATAGTTCCTGGCACTCATTCCTAGATCTATCATTTGTTTTGTCAAATGGCAAGAGATTTGACTTTTTGAGAAGGCGATATTTTCTGTCATGTCCATGTTAATTATAGGCTTGAATGAAATACTTTTTCCATACTAATCATTGACAAAACAGATATGTGATGTGTATTTTTTTCAGTGCAAATGTGTCTATGCATTTTGTCCTGATGGTAGAATGAGTGATTTTGTTGATTTTGTTTTCACACCCAACATCTATTATTGTCAGCTGGCCTCCAATACAAGCAATACAGTGGCTCACATTCAACTCAACACAGGACAAAGTTACCAAAAAAAGCTTGCTTTATTGTATTGAGTCATATACTTCAAGGACCAGTGATTCTAACGTGAAAAGCAGGACATTAAGTGATTATAATTATCTTCATGTTTGAGGTGTAATTACTATTTTCCGTGTCTGAGGTGTTCTTGTGTTCTATATTAAACAAACAATAAATAAAAAAAAGAATTCATTACAAATGTACAAGCTTTATAAAGAACAGTTAATAATATCACAAAGTCCTGTGACAGCAGTGTTTTCAAAAATGCCCTTATATCACAAATATCAATGGATACTGCTTAAGCCAAAACTTTATGTTCTCTCACCAGCCTCCTCCGTCTCTCTCTGAAACACTCACTCGCTCTCTTTCTCTCACAGACACACGCACACACACGAACACACACACACACCTCGCCCTGTTCAACATCATTTCATACTGCATTTAAACATATATACCATTGCTGTTTTTGCCAGTCAGCAAAAGCAAGGTGAAATCACAGCTCTTTCACCTTGAGAACCAGCAAATTACAATTGCACATTATGCAGCTCTTTCCTACGGTAATATTATTATACTCATATGACAAGAAGATGAAAGACATTCGGGGAGTATTAGTTTAATAAGTCTATCCTATGTATGCAGCTGCAAACATCTTAATATAGGTTGTTGATATGACCAGAGTGTGTTGCTGAGAAGATGGAGCAGACAGAGATAAGAGTTAACTATTAGCCA
The DNA here is from genome assembly GCF_046629955.1 of Centroberyx affinis. Taxonomy (NCBI): domain Eukaryota; kingdom Metazoa; phylum Chordata; class Actinopteri; order Beryciformes; family Berycidae; genus Centroberyx; species Centroberyx affinis. The sequence goes on along the minus strand of NW_027278975.1, from coordinate 643,621 downwards.
TGACTACAGTATATGTGTATGAACCGATCCAGCAGGCACTGATGCAGATATTTGGCTGAGAATTTGTTTTTATGCACCATGTAAGACAGAGTGAGGTGACAGTCAAAGCAAAAAGACAAGATGTGTGTATAATAGTAAGTCACATGGGGTTCAAAACAGAAACATTTGGCATGCTTTATAGTAGTCCTCCTTTTCTACTGTACGTTAAGAAAAACAAAAATTTGTTATGGAGTACCATAAACAAAGTGATTTTTTTTTCCTTTTTTAAATTGCAGTGTTGCATAAAAAGCAGGCTACACAGTGGGTCAGGCTCCTTCCTGCTCTTGCAGTGTGTGTGTTTGTGTATATATCTGTGTGTGTGTGTGTGTGTGTGTGTGTGTGTGTGTTTGTGTGTGTGTGTGTGTGTGTGTGTGTGTGTGTGTGTGTGTGTGTCAGCAATACAGTGTTAAACTGTCCTGTCGGCCCCTGAGCGCTTCCGCACCACCTTCCCCCCGTTGACCTGGTCCACTGCCAGCGTCTCCAGCTCTGCCTGTGGCGGGGCCAGAGGGGGGGTGCCGTGGGGGATGCGGTGCGCCACGCCCACATGAGCCCTGTGCTGACGGTCCCGAGCGGGGCTGTGGCGGGGACTGGAAGAGGCACCTAGGGGAGGGACGGGGGAGCGCTCGGAGGCGATAGGGGGGATAACGGCGGGCCGCTCTCGCATCACCTGTGGTTCGGGAGATTCTCTCCCGGCCTGCAGGAAGGGCGTGGGGTCGGGCATGGCGTCTACCGTCTCCCGGAGAACCAGCCGCCTGCCGTCCGGACCGAGCCGGTACACCTCCGTCAACTCCGGGTGAAGAGGCTGGGAGAGGCTCTTCTTCATGCGGCGACGGGGCGTCTCAGGCTGCCTGTCCTTGGCCGGCGGAGGGGTGGGTTTGTAGGAGGTGACGGGGCTGACGTTGGGGCTGGCCTCGGAGGAGCTGCCGGCTAACAGCTTCTTCTTGGTGGCGTGGAGCTGCGAGGTGAGGTAAGCAATGGTGCTCGCCCTCTGCTCCAGCTCCCCGGACAGAACGGCCAGCTTGTGGCTCTTCATCTTGAGCTCCTCCAGGTACTTCTTCTCCCTCTCCTTGATGGTGTTTTCCAGGACGGAGATCATAGCGTTCTTCTGCTCCAGGTCCCTCAGCAGCTCGGTGTTCTCCTCCTCCTTCTTCTTCAGCTGGGCCTCCAGCTCCTCACATCTCCTTTGCAGCTCCCTGCAACGCGCCTCGCTGCTGTCTGCATACACAACACCAAGCAGTTAAAACAAATGTACACACACACACACACACACACACACACACACACACACACACACACACACACAAAAACATGCACAGCGAAATACACACCCACAGACACACAATAATTGGGCAAAGATGCAAACCCAGACACACACATATCCCTAAACCAGACCAGCAGGCCATTAGTACATTAAGTGCAGACACTGACCATGGCAGTCTGTCAGCTGATGTGAGTGGGGGAGAGAGATGCTGTGATCCTATGGAGACTCATCTGCAGTGGGCAGAGAGCTCCACTCTCATATTTCAGCTCTGGTAGACAGCAAGGGCACAGCTCTCCTCTGACCTTCATCACTGTTTGCTTAATGCTGCCCCCACCCAGTCCCACCCCACCCAGTTATAGCCTATACAGCCGTCTCTGTATATGTGCCACCCTAACCCTGGAACAAAATACAATTATGTACTGTATATCACAATGTTAGAGAGCAATGCAATCACTAATCTGAATCATACCATCTATCCAAAACTAATGACTACATGTACAGACTGGGCTCTTTTCTGCTGTTTCCCTGTTGGTGTAAACAGACCAGGCTTTCGACCTTGTCTGGTTCTGACAGTCTCCTATCAAAGAAAGGGATGGCCAGGGAGATGATTATTGCTTTCCTACCAGTTGAGGGGAGGGGGGTGCTGTCGTAGCTGGAGCAGCTCAGCCCTGCTACACTAAGCAGGTTGCAGTCTGTGCATTAGTGCTGTGACACATAATCTCATTTCCTGCACTGCAATCTCTGAGTTGTCCCACACTAACCTGACAGTGTGACGATATTGCTCAGACCCGGGCCGGCCGGAGCCCATTCAAAAAGGCATGTTACAAAGCACAGCCTGCATGCTACTGTGACCCCGTCGAGACGGGACATGTGTCCTCTTCAATTATACAGAAGATGTGGGCCATCAGAAACCGTTGATTAAATTAGACCTATGCCGACAGTCTTTCTAGTTTTCTATCCATTGTCCTTTGCTCTAGTTTGAGTATGCAGCCTGCCAGGGCCTTCCTGTGTGTACTGTATCAGCCAGACCATGGACAGTGGAGCTGGGTCTGAATCAGACCAGTGTTGTGGCTGCATGTCAAGGCCATGGTAACGTGGGGGGAGGGGGCTGTGTTCGCAATTGGCAATGAGCGGTGGGAGCTAAGTCCCCTGAACAACAGGGAGTCCCACAATGCTTCCTGGGTGGGACTGTGTTTCCAGGATACAGCCTTGGTCTTGGGCACTGACACAGCCCTCCATTTCTGCAGAGACACTTATTTATAGCCTTAACTGTTTTAGGGTTGTGGCTGCCCTTGTGCACTTTCACTGTTTTTAACTGGTTGTGTAAAAGAAGACAAAACCATATTCTGAGTTGTTACTACTGTATATAAATATCATTAACAAAGTGGGTGAAAATGTCAAAATGAAAGAGTTTGTAGAAGCAAATGAAGCATGCCTCTATCGATCTAGGCTAATTTACCACAGCTTTCTCATCAGTATTGGAGCATGCATAAAATGATGCTGTCGAAATTGTTATATCAATCTAATAAGAGGAGCACTTTATAGAACAGTGATTTCCAGATGAAACCACAGAGAGAGGGATCACACTCTGACAGAACCAGAGTTGAGCATGGTTAACAGTAATTCAATTTCTGCCATAGATTAATGTCGTTATCGGCTAATCACTCTAGACTGTGAATGCTAATGTTAAAACTGAGGTGTGTGAGGTACTGTATGTGAAGCAGGCCTATGGCAGGTCTTACCTGAGGGATCAGAGCTTCTCACAGTCAGCTCATATGTCAGGTCTGTGAAAAGAGGAGAGGGTCACATGTCAGATGAGGGTACCACAGGGGCTTGGCTATCAAACAGCATGCTCCTCAGACAGCCTAGCAAGCAGCAACGCTTGTTTAGGGACAGTGCTGGTCTTTCCATCTGGCGGGCTACTCTCTAAACAAGATTAGTGAGAGTTCCAGGTCAGCTTAGTGGCAGGTTAGCCAAGGATAGAGGAAAATCAGGGCTAAAGAATAGATATATATATTTCTTAGAGTTGGGTAGCCACCCCTCTGTGCTTCCCTGTATGGTAGAGCATATCTATTACTGGTGGGAAAGATCGATCATGGTTCTGCTTTCTTTCCTCACCACAGTGCAGGATGTGAGCCACTGATGGTTGAGTGCATTTCCCATAAGCCATCATATTCTCCCTAAAAGGTGTAACAGTAGCACCACACCAACTTACCAATTTGTGGTCCCACAAATTTTTCTTAGTATACTTTATCATACTAAAAACATGAACTCTAGACGCAAGGATTATATCTCATTTTCTCTGGCAGTGGAGGTAATTTTTTGCTGTGTAGACACATCACTGCTGATTGAAGAGAGAGGAAACACTGCAGTTGGAGTATTATTTGATATCATTTATCATCATAGCATAGTGCAGTGGTGTTTTCAGATGTTCTATGTGTTTTCATGATATATCCTCTAGGATATTTCTTTTATGTGCCAGTTTTGTGCAACAGCATGAAGAGATGAGAGGAAGCTACTTTGGGGCATCTTCACCTGTGCAATGCTGTTGTAATCTGCGGATCTCTGCATGTAGCCCTTTCAGTGTATTGGCGTGGTCCTGCTGGAGGAAGAGCAGGTTTTTCTGGGCACTGTGCAGCTGATTCTCCAGGGTAACGTTGGCTGATGCCATGGCTGGCTATGTTCAGACACACCGGCCTTTACGACCGGTCTTCTGCAAACAGAGATGACAGAAAGGGGGAAGGCGAGACAGAGGGAAGGGAGATAGAGACAGAGAGTATAAACAAAAGCAATCCCATCTGGAAATCAGGCCGTTAATTCTCACCCTTTCACCCATAAACATTCGGGTTTGGGATGTGCTCCAGCTTTGCTGTGTCTGCTAGTGAAACTGGCCAAGATAATCTGCTTTAGATGACAGACTGAAATAATCACTATTAGATAATACCATCAAATCCGTCCACACTGAAGGCCATTTGCCAATTCAAGTGACCAAACCAAAAGTGTTAAAATTATAACCTTGATAAAAAAGACAAAAAGAATGACAGGCATGCTGTAGAAAAAGTCAAGATGCAGCCTAATTAATATGCAGGGTAGTGATGTAGGGCTATCATCATTAATCAGGCTTGGCCAATGCTAAAGCAAGGCATTTTCAGAGAGAGAGGCAGAGGGGCCATAAATAGGCCCACTCCTTTGTTGCTCACTGTAATTGGTAAACAATCGCTGATGTCGAGTTATTGATTTAGCATCACAGAGTAGGCAGTCTGGGCCTTCAAAGAAAACACTTCTCAGGGGTAATACTATAATTTATCAACATCTTGCTGTATTTCTTTTATTAGGACATAAAAATAGTGCTCTTCAGCATGGAAGTTAAAATGAGAAATTAAAATTAAATTCTTACATTGGCAGGTATTCAAATGGCAAATAAGAAAAGATAAGAAAAATTCAGGTATATAGACTGTCATTTCTGAATTAAACTGTTCGGATATCCTGTAGCATAGCATCTTCTCAACTGGTAGTCTACTAAAACAACAGACGACAGAAACAAAGCCCATGTAAACAGTATGCTAGAAAAGCATTATCTGTTTCAGTGCCCATAGCATATTGAGGATGATGAAAAATGAACAATCTAAAAGAAAAAAAAATAAACCAAACACAATCTGATACACATCACAGTGACACAGGGTGTGGCATGACGGCAGCCAGTCTCCAGCAGCCCCCCTCCTTTCCTGCCTCGCCCCGTTTCCCTCCCTCCTCCCCTCACTGGATGCCCTTGTCTCCAGAGCCGAGCCAGATAGAGAGACCATCACTCAGCCCCATCGTCTCCACCCTCTCCAGACAACTGTACTGGGCTGAGAGTTGAGAGCACATTGATCCCTGCGCCACACATCCTGAGTGCAGAGAAAGCCTCCCCCCTGCATACATTAGTGTGCTTCAATAAAACATCCCAGAGCTTCTCACTCTTACATCATCAGCTTGCTAACATAAATAATATATTCCATGGCACCTCTCCGGACATGCTCCCCAGTTTGAGCAGTTGCCTAAGTGAAATTTTCTTATTGTGTACAGTACAGAGAAAAAAAACACTGTGTGATGACCTAAACACAGCTGGGTAATCACAAACCCAGCCGGTGGTGTGTCATAACGGCTAGAGAGATAATCTATAATTGATGAGTAATCTGGAGCCCTTCCGGTAAACCCTGCATGACAAGCATATCTCTCATCCCAGCCCTTTCCTAGAATAGCTTAGAAAGCTTTCCATTTGGAAAAACATGACCACAGCAAACTTCACCATCAACATGACTGAGGCTACACCATGGAGGTGACAATGGTACTACAGCATAACCCAAGTACAAAACTTTTCAAATAAATAGAAAGAGAGAATAATTATGACTGTCTCCCTTAAGACATGATGTGAGGGCTAACACAAATGATGTTGGTTACTATGTCTGATTCTTCATATAAAGCTTACTGTGGAACCAGGGTGATACGTCCTCCTACTTTTTCAAAACCTTCACATGCTTTCTGTGTCTTCCATTTCCCAATACACAAACCAGCATTTCCCCACACAGAGTACATAAATAATCAATGAACTGCAGCAGCATGACACACTAGCTACCATCCTCAGCCACAACAAGAGCTTAACAGTCAATGCCCCTCCTGTAATAAAAGCGGAGAAGCACTTTCTTTGCAAACAAATCGCATAAACTTCATCTTTGGATTTGACCATGACAACTATAGCTTGTCTTTGCATTTCTTCACTTCATTTTGTTGCTAGTATTATGGGGAAAGATGTATTTAAGACCTATGTACTCATGTCTGCACATTGCAATAATTAACCTACTAATCGCAAACGTTAAGGCTTCAGGAAATTTAAATGTCTAAGCGTCTGACATGTCAATAATAATGACTGTCAAACTCAGATAAACAACTGAGGACGAACCAAAACAACCCTTACAAACACTGGCTACAGTTATAACAAGATCGAAAGCTACATGGCGGCAGAGAGGCTTGATACTTTCCACGGCACTTTCAATTTCAGCACCTGCATTGCGGACAGCACCCCGTATCCACTTTTCACAGTAAACCATTGCTGGCACTGGCAGTTGCTGCAAGAGGCAACATCACTTCATACAAATGTTGTCAAGCTTCAGCCAGCGAGATCATTCAGGACATGACCTTCTTTATCATTTCAAATCAAACATGTATGGTCGTAAACAAGGGGCCTGGCGAACGGTGCTTATAACGTTATCCTTGACTCAAATCCTTGAAGTCAAAGCGTTATCGTCTTCAACATAGACCACTTTCCTTGTTGTTTTATACCTTGATATAGGAAATACCATCACTGAACTGCGTATGGTCAACATAGAGGCTAACCTAGTAGCTAACGTTATGGATTCCTGCTTCTGAAGAGGGAGGAGCTGTCCAATGTCAGAAGCTGCAAGTAAGCTAGCCCGATACGTGCAGTTCTCGATTGTATGGAGAAAACGTCACGCCAAACTCCCTCGAAAAATCTGTCAATTTAATGTTTCCTTGCTCATCAGAAAAACTACAGAAATGATAGAATGTGAGTGAAGACATTTTTGGCATCGAGAGGGTGTTCTGGTAAATTCGGGAAACGTTCGATCCACGTAGCAGCACTTAATTTAAATAAAACCCCAACTTTTACAATGGGCTCACATTGCCCGCTACCGCCCTACACGGTGTTGTGTTACTTTGTGGAAGAAGACAGTGCCAATAACATTATAAAAGGCAATAACCCAATATGAAAGTATAAATATTATTGATATTAATTTTGTTTGGTGTATTGGATGTATGCCGAATTGAAGAATGGCTCCTAAAATAGCTAAAAGATCTGAAGTTATGTTCTAACCCGAATCTACGTTTTCCGATAAGCAAGGCAACATTCAATTGCCATATTTTTTGAATGGCATTTGGCGTGAGGTTCTCTCCATAGAGGAGAAGTACGTATCGGGGCCACAAGGAAGCTAGCTAGCTGAATAGCTAACGAGCCTAGAATAGCACCTTGCCGTGCGGGGTGCCCAACTTACCTTCTCACTAAAAACACACGGCCGTCGAATATCTTGTAAACAGTTGTAAAATGTCGCTGAAGAGGCTAGCCACACCGGCTAAGTCCGTTCCACCTTGCTGGGCATGTCGGTGATGCTGTCAAGGGCTCGCCTTGGTTGGGTGAGAGCGGAGGGCGGCTGTGTCAGTTTCTTCTCATCTCCCTGAGCTACTAGACAAAATAAAGCGATGCATCATGGGAAATCAGAGAAAAATGATAATGAGATTCAAGCAGGAGTATTTTTAAATACTTAATTCACCATAAGCACCAAGAACTACACGCTGTATTCAAAGAAGCGCATTTCACCGCAAGCCACTGTAAACATGTGGATAACGTTATATGAGATGAAATGTTGAAGTATGTTGTCAGGGACGTGCCACAGCCCAGTCGTTACCAGCGTCGTCGCCATAGCAACAGAATCTGCCACCTGTTCATTAGTGATACATTCACGCCATCTAGCGACAGCCCACGAATACAATAGGTAAGATGTTTGAGAATTGTTTTAAGGTTACTCTAATTAGGTGTCAAGTCTAACGTCCCCCGTGTGCCAAATTGGTGATGTGAAGTAAAACATTTAAAATGAAAATGAATTAACATTGTCTGACAAAGCTCAGCTGACAGTGGACAGTAGAGGGGAGTGTTGCGCTTCAATGGCCGTTTGAATCAACAGCCTACTGTGTTCACTCATTCACACACTCACTACACACACACACACACACACACACACACACACCTCTTTCCAGTCAGCAGTCAGTTGCCTTCTCAAGATACAGAGAAAATTAATCATCATTTGTTATATTTTGCATATAAATGGATATTTTCATAATTTTGATATATTTCACATTCTATCTGGTTCCAACAACTTCTACTGTTGTTATTTTGCACATCCTCACCATACTGATACTAATCCGTTATCTTCACATTTTCATTGAAACATTTCTACATAACATGTTCTAATGCTGAAATTGTTTGTGTATCTTTACAGTATATACAGCCCAATTAGCACTATTCATGTTTATATTCTATTTTTCTTTGCTGTAACTTGTACTATGTGTATTTACTGCTGCAGTAGCTCAATTTTCCCACAGGAATCATTCAAGTTTCATTTAATGTTATCTTGTCTTAACTGATAACGGCACTGTTGATTCTGTTGCGTTTCTGAAGTATGAAAAGTCTGAGAACAGTAGACTTTTCATATTGGCCCACTATTTCACCTTAAATTATGTCTGGCAAGAGGAATTCCACAGTGGCACGGCTACTGCGTAAAACGATACGAACCAAAAACAAAAGAATCAATTTTTATACCCAACCTGAGAAAGAGTCTCAAATAAAAGAAGAAAATATCTCATGGAATAAATGGGATTATTGTCCACCTCCAGAAATATTATTTTTCGGAAGCAGCCTTTAATCTCTCCCTGGCTTTGGTGTGTTTTTGATGGGGATTAAATTCTTCTCATTTCTTTATTTTTAGTGGTTCTGGCACGCTTCCCAGCTGCCTACAGTATATTGTGGGGGGAGAGAGAGACCGACCAACCAGCAGAGGGGAAGGTAAGATATCCTTGCCCCGGCATAAGTGAGGTGAAAAATAATTCCCCAGCAGAGACTCCTACCTTCCTTGTGATTTGTTTTACTTATAGACTGCTAGAGTTCTCCATATATCATAACAGGTAGTAAAACAGCTCTATGAGAGGAGAGAAACTAACCAAGTAAAACAAGCAGGGTTGACTTCAGACTCCTCCTGTGCCTCTAACCGGTTTACAGTCATTGTTTTCTTGGCCTTTGCCTACGGGTGATCCGGTGCAGGGCAGGATCCAGCTGAGAAATGCCCTTCCCAAAAGCTGACCAAAGCTCCTCTCCCACCTGAGGTGTCCACAGTGGGATTTCCTTTAACAAGCTGGCGGGCCTCGTAAATGTGTCGGTGATTTACTGCCCACCGGGTCTCTAGATTGATATTCTGTTTTTTTATGAAGAAGGCAAGGAAATACATTCTTTCAGACACTGCTAGATTCAGAAATGTTCCAAGTGATGCCTTACAGACGGTGGTAAGGGTGCTGGACGCGGGCCCGAAACGTCATAAGTTATACTGCTGGGAAAGTAATAGAGTGAACTATTATGCTTTTGTTGCAACTGCTGAGCGTCAGTCACAGATCCAGGAGAGTCAAAAAACAAACTTAGAAGGAGAAGTTATGACTCTTGAATGCAGCTAGTGGGTTTCTAGCTGCTAGATACTGACTGACCAGATATAGTCAGGTCTTTGTCAAATACATTGAATTACAAATGAAATCTAAGCATATGGCAGCTGGACTCAGATGTGGCACAGTTTTACTGCCCCTGCTCTGACAAGCTGCCAATACCAACACTTCTCAGGTTGTAATAGTTTTACAGTTATTATATTGAGGTTGGCAAGGCAAAACGCCTCTAAAACTCAGAAAACCTAATTTAATTTTCCAAGACCTTTTTTTATTTTTTATTTTTCTATACAAAGACAGTCATAATCACTCCAGTGTTGAACTGAATGTGTCATTTATGTGAAAACTTCAAAGCAAGCCACTGACAGCGCAATTACATTAACTTTAGTTTTAGAATGGAATATTCAATACTGAATATATCATAATATTGAAATACAGTTGGACTGAAAAGACTATATACAATCACTTGCCATCAGAAAAAGACTTAATAATCAGCTAGAACTACGTGTACAGGCTTGCTTGCATTCATGCTGACCGTCATCATCCCACACACACACACACACACACGCACACGCACACACACACACACACACACACACGCAGGGGGGACAGCCCTTCTGGTAAGGCTGCTCATCATGTTTTAGCCAGATGTTCAGTCTAAAACAGACATTTGAATCTCCCTTCTATCAAATGGTAAATGGCTCCAGAGACTTTCGTATTTGCATTTGCTCTTTGCTCGTGTGGTATGGAAAGTATTTGTCCTTTTATGTCCTTTTACAGAAAGCTATAGTATGTAGGCCAGTAGCATCTGGAAAACACAAGGAGCGTGAAAGACTTCATACATGAACATTTGAAAAATGAGGTCTGAATGTGTGAAATGAGTGCTTAGCGTAAAGGTTATTTCAACAGCAACCAGCTTTTCTGACACAGTTTTGTATCCTCCAATTAATTCATGACAAATTTACTAGCTGACAGAACATAGGTGACATGAGGGAGGAAATTATGGCCAACATGTTACATAGGGCCCACATGGAAAGCTCTGTCATGGAGTCATTACACCACCATTGCCAAACTTCTTTGCCCTTTATTCTAGTAATGAGGGTGGACTGCAGGAAACTGTGCTTTCTATACAACTTTTTTTTTTTTTTTTTTTTACAGTTTTTACAGTCCAGGGAGAGCAGTGCAGTCTATGCCATTTAAAGTGACACTTTAATTACTAGTGGTTAATGGACCACTAACACCAGACTTTGAAGTGGCTGTAACTCAAGGTGCCCACACAGCCAGCCTCTGCAGGAAAAATGTGTGGTATGGTTACTCTATAATGAATCCTTCTACACATACTGGTACAAGGCTCACTATGATAAGACACATAACTCAGCTGAAATGAACAAATGAAACAGAAAACACGCGGGGTTCACAGGACAAATCAAAGGAAAGCAAATTATGGAAATAGTGTAGATTATTCTGTCTGAGAGTCGAGCTATTTTGCCAACTAAAATAATAGTTTGGAGGCGTAACAAAGGCAACGTATGAAGTGAAACAAGTGAGTATGTCAAGACAAGGACCATTCTCTTTTCATTTTACGAGCTAATGTAAGCAATGTTTGTGAGGAGCATATGTTTGAATGAAGTCACCCTCGAGGACGTGGCTGTGTTTTGGCAGTGTGATGGGTCTGGCCATGTGACAGAATGAAAAGAATAGGGATTAAAAAAATCAAACAATGTGATGTGCAGTGTCCACACAGGTCAGTCTTGGGCTGAGACAATAAGATGCCTTGCAAACTCTCAATGACTACTTACAATATGATGATTTGAGCCAAAAATAGTTAGATCCCATGGTATTTCTGGCATTTATATTCCATACCTGGCTGGATTTAGCTACAGCATAGTGTTGGAAGTGAGAAATAGTTTGTGAAGAGAGGACGGAGATATAGATCAAATTTCATTGACTAGTGCTAAGCTTTTGGTCAGCAATCCTTCATCAGGAATATTCATATTTTGAGACAGATGCATTTTGCTGCATTTTGCACTGTGGCATACAGTGGTCACTCACAGTTATTGTTGTTGTTGCAGTTATCTGGTGCATTTGTATATTCATAAAGGTAGTGTATGGCACCAACATATAATCTCCTCTCTGTCCTCTCTGCACTTCAATCTGGACTAATGCAGTGCAGTGGTAATATGAACTGGGTATACAGCTAAGAGGAGATTTGTATATCATAACCCTTTCCTATTTGTTCCAGTGTAATGATTCTGATAGGTGGGCATGCTCTAAATGCACAGAATAAAAAGGTGTATACCTCTGTGTGCCTCAACCACACTCCTGGTCTGAACAAACCCGTGCTTGAGGCTAACTTGGGTGGAAAGGTAATGTGCAAACTCTTTGTTTGTGGTGGACACAATCCTCTCAGATTATCACAAGTTGGTAGGCTACCAAGAGAGAAGCAGAAGCAGACATGCCTTTCCTGGATTCAGAGCAGCCATAAAATCCTCCAGGCTCCTATTTCGACCACCTCAGCCATCCACTCTGCACCACCATAATCACTGCTCAGAGATAGAGCTCAAAGAATCTCTGTTTTTCCAGAGAAATAAGAGACTGGCTGTAGGTTTTCACTGTTTTCAATAGAAATATTTGATCCTCGTGTCTAGTCACAATAAGGACGAGAATTCTGCTGACGTTTCATCTGCCCGCTTTTATCCGTTCTCCAACCACTGTTGGAGTATCCAAACATGAGCGCTCAGCAGTGTGAACACTGGGTGTTCAGAGGCAGAGGCATGGTTGTGACACCCCTGCATAATGCATGGGAGGCTGGCAGACTGCTGAACCTCAGCTGCCAAAACATGCATGCCCAAGAGTACCTAAGTCTCATTTATATGTACCAATATGCCTCAAAAAAGGCTACGAAAAAGTAGCAAACATTCGAGAAATACTGCGACACAACATAACAGTCAGTCGATTGAAATATCCTTGTGGCTGTATCTGTCCTCGTAAAAATAAACACATACATATACATGAGAGCTGTGCGGGATGGGAGCTATTCCATGGAGATGTAGTGTTGCGGCATTGGCAGAGAAAAATGTCTTAAACCCGCTCTACATCGCTGGACCCCCGCTGTGAGCGTGCTGCATAACTCTGTGTCTTTAGAACTGTACTGAGACTGCAGGAATCTGGCATACTTTCTGCTGGGGATCCTAGCAGGCCCAGTTTAACTCAGGAGCCTCGAACGCACACATCATTAAGCGCTCCCACTTGCACTGCGCAGGGTGAGAAAAGTCCAATGGTTCACCAGGGACCCACTGACCGCACGGCCCCATAGGAGCATTGATGGGGGTCAGGATGAGCCTCCTCAAGGTCCTCAGGAGCTGCGATCACCAAATCTGCAGTAGAATAAAAAATAAAAAGACGTTATTGCAATGGAGCCTAATTATTTTTTTCCAGGATAGTGAAATAACATTGCTGATAGACAGTGACCTTTGTGAAACATGCTTTGATTTACTGTATGTGCTTACCACTGCCCAACACAGGAATGTTTGACTTCAGCTCCTCTCTTTCCAGAGTGTGGAGCTAGCAAGCATGAGGTACATGCTGAAGGATCATACGCTGTAAATAAACACTGGCTGCTGTTTATACATCTCACATATGGATTTTAGTGCCTGTGTGATCTCCAAAGGCCTTGGGCCTGCTCCAGTCGAGCTGGGCTACTCATCCTTTAGCAGAGAACTCCAAATAAAACAGAGCTGCCTGGCCAAGCAAAACCCGCTACAGAGCTATTTTCCACCATCTGTGTGGCCAGGCAAAATACAAGGAAACCATTTCAACCCTGAAGCCTTCCCAGATCGAGAAACAGTAGATCAGTGAGATTGACGAAAAGGCCCAATCAACACACTGTCAAGGCCCTTCCTAAAGTTGTCCACTTCCCCTGCAGGGTAAGTGAAAGGCATCACCTAGCCTGGTGCCTCTCCCAGCAGGAGAGTTGCTTCACAAGCTGGAACACTGTGTTTCTAACCAGTGTCATTCTATTTCTTCCCACTGTTTCAGTCACACATTTCAGCCATGTTGGCAACATCCTGAGTTCCCACATTGGTTCAAGACCTTCCAAGTCACTTGCCAGATATTCTCCCTCACACTGGTGCTGTGTTCACCTGTTGCCAACGTCCAGAGTCTTCCAGCTGCTCTCTGCAGGCCTGTTGTCTTCGAGGGACCGCTGCTCTCCACAGTACGGCTGCAGTGGCAGGGTCCTCAGGGCCTCACGGAGGGACTCAGCCCGACTATCCTCTTTCAAAGAGGACTGAAGGGGACCACAAAACCCCCTAGCCCAGCTGCTTGGAGGGAAACTCAACACCAGCTGGGCTCTGTGAGACCAGTCAGCACAGGAAAGCCATGGATTACGGCCTCCGCTGCCACACCATCTTCAGTAACGCCGCTGTCGTCCTTGGCTGCCAGTCCACCCTTCTACTGTGGAGGAAGGCTCCTCCGCAACAAAGGGGCCCTGCGACCGTCAGAACATTTCAACATCTCAGATGGAAAGAACTGAATTGTACAGGGGAAAAATCTTTAACCAATATGCTGTGTGTTTTTTGAATTACATATAATGTTGTTATTGTTCCATCCACAGAACTTTCCCTTTCATGGAGCTGCAGCGTGGTTTTTTTTTGTCTGATTTTGATTGTTGGGCCACCATTCTACAACATTTAAGAGCTGCTTCAACAAGCCACTCAAAACCAGGACTTTGCTGATGATTCCTCCAGTGCATATTCTGCTGTTTAGTGGCAAATGAGATTGAGTTTCATTTCAGGAAATTCTTTCCATGCTGTATTTTCATTCAGGCAAGGGCACAGCTCTGCCTTGCAACGGCGTGACAGGCCTGCTCCTTCGCCCCAGAGTGTGCAATGAAAAGAGCCTTTATCTGCCACTCACTCATACTCATTACCATGAATGACACCTTGCCAGAAACACTTACAGTTTATATTAATCAAAAAGAGACTGTTAACAATCAGCAATTTAAATAAGGTCTGCAGCTCACTGCTGGTTTGACAAAATATATGGTTTTCCCTGTATAACACATGCCAACTTTTTCATTCTCAAGGGTTTTTTTGTGCATTTCTAACAATTAAACCACTGTGATTTAAAACCTGATAACACATGCAAGAGTACCATATGGAATGACATTTCACAATACCATTTTATTTTCCTGGAGCGACCTCACTGATAAGCACACCTTGGCATAAATCACTCCCTTCACTGTTTTGTTTTCACTCCTGGAGGAAGAGAGCTCGTAATGAATCAAGTGCTTGGCAGCGATCGCAGCCTCCTGGCTTTGATAGCAGTGTAACTGCAACATCAGATGACACAGTGTTCTGACTTGCACCTCCAAATGCCCTGCAGTCAGAGGGAGCGTGCTGTCGAATTAGGCTTAGCAGCTAAAGCACAGGCCTGTGCAGAAAAAAACACAGCTTATTATCACCTAGGAACACTGACAGAATTAGAATGAAAATCACTTCAGTCATCAAGTGTAATAAATGCAACAGAAGAATTTGTCTTGGTGACACTGGTGCAGAGTCATACTGACAAGTTTAAAAGGTCACACCGAGTCTGACAAGGACAACAGGACCTCACATACTGTATGGTGCAAAGGAACAGCGCGAGACAAGCTGCGGACAGTGGACTATACTTATCACTCCACAAAGGTCTATGTGCGTTCGAGCAGCGTGGCACTCAGTATGGGCTGCAGTCACAGAGGAATGTGCGGTGACCGGTAGTGTATTGGTGCGGCTTGCGATGAGGAAATCACACTGACGGGTATGAAATGCGTGAAATAAATTAAACAAACTCGACAGAGGGAAAAAGTGGAATCGGAGGTTGTGTAAACTAAGCTGCTGTCTGTGCTGTCGTCTCTGCCCCGGTGCTGAGGGAGCAGAGCGGGGAGACAGCTGGTGAGACGTCAGGGGGAAGTGAGCGGGGCAGGAACAACAACATACTGCCATCACAGCTTCTGCTCCAAAAATGGTAATTACTTACCAATGGGCGGGGGGAGGGGGAGGGGGGGGACAAGGGCAATAGGGTTAGACCGATATTTTGGTTTGCAGATACATCGGGCTGATCTAGGCCTTTTATTACAGATCAGATATCGGCCAGTCTATATCGTCCACCTCTGATATGATGTGATAGTGAATAACGTTTTCATATTATGTTGATTTCTTTCCAGTGTGGTGTGGGAGGAGTTTACTCAACAGTCTGTAAAACCTGCAAAGAAACCTGCCTCACTCTGCCTTAAAGAGCTGCTAACCCACCTAAAAGAATTTCATTAGCATGGCTTTCAATGGAGAGTTTTAGTGTCCCATGATGGTCTAAATGCTGTTTTTTCTACCCTGACAAGCATATAACACTGAATTCTTGTAATCTTTTAGATGTTTTTTTTGGCACGTTGTCAAATGTATCAGCCATTGGCAGCTTCAGCTCAATCACTATCAGTATCGGGCTTCAAAAATCGGTCTTATCCCAGAGGGGTGCAAGAGAGAGAGAGAGCGATAGAGAGAGAGAGAGAGAGAGAGAGAGAGAGCACAGATGACACCGGGCTGCGAGGGCAATGGAGAGCTGGTGTGTTTGTGCACATTCCTGGAAGCCGCAGCTCCTGTTGGCAGGTTGTCCTCCGGTGCCTGTTAGCCCTCCCAGGTCCACGTGTTTATGTCTTGGGTTTCTCTCTCTCTCCCTCCCTCTCCAAATATTTTCTAATGCCACTGAAGAATGTTCTAATGTTGTTGAAGTAGCAGAATGGCCGTATCCAATGAGCGGCGCGGCTGTTTTCTCTTCCACCTGATACCGAGGAGGACTCGAGGAAGGGGCTGCGCTCAGCAAACCCTCCCTCTTCCCCTCATCCCACTGACAATGAGCAACCTTCATGGGACGATTCACTGTCTCGCTGCCCTGATGCAACACACACACACACTGCACGGGGCGACTGTAGCTCTGTAGCACAGAACCCCAAATAAAGGGCATCTGATTTATTTCCACGACTGACCAAGAAATATTTACTTTTGGATTAACTTGAATCGCCTCTTTGTTGAATTGAAGAATGCTGGCTAAAAATAGAATGGAGTTTCTGCGGCCCGGTCGGTTCTCCAGCCGGTGGGCTCAGAGTAGGTCTGCAGGGCCTCCGTCTCTCTCTCTCATTCAGCCCACATGCACTCCTGCGTTTTTCATACATCAATAAACAGAAACCCCACAGCCCGGCGGGGCCGTGGCAGGGAAGGTGTAAACTACACAACCGCAATGTGGGGATGGAGCCACACAGAGCTCCGCTGTGTCACTCAGCTCAGATGAAGACTAACTGGTAGCTGATGTTATAGCCCATACAGTAGGAAACCGCTGTTAGACTTTGTCCCTGCTCACTGTTTGTGACTGTTCTTACGGCTGTGAACTAGGTCGCTCAAACATTTTTTCAGTGGTGACCACCCAAAATGAAAACCAAAGGCCTTCGGGTGCACCGATAGAAGAGAAGTGTTCAAAATAACTAATGATAGGCCATAGATAGCGGCTGAAGAGAATTCACATAACCTTGAGTTTGCTTGTCAGGCTATAAAGCATAGTGAATACAAGTCTGTCTAGCACATCTACCTGATACTCCTCCTTAGTCCTCTGTGTGTGTGTGTGTGTGTGTGTGTGTATGTGTGTGTGTGTGTGTGTGTCAAGGACAGGACAGTCCACAGTGAATAGTAAAATTGTTGGTTTGTGAGAAGTGCCTTTTGGACTGCAGCACAATGGGGACGTTAAAACTTTTTAAAACAGGCTTCAATGGCTAATAGATCTGGACTGAGCAAAAAAGGACATTATAAGCTACATGCTAATGCTATGTCATTACAGCAGGGTGTGTTTGAAAATAATAAAGTTGTTACCTTATATCCAAAATTTCAATCTCTCAAAAACATAGGTTACAAGGTTTAAAATGTTACCATTCTTTAAAGTATGAGGCTGTTTTTTTTTAATGCATTGCTTACTGTCAACAAATCCTATGAAAATAACAAAATCAACAATGCGTTTGCTCTACTCCCGTTACTTTCTGACTTCCCACGTACCGTATTTTTTAGCCGTCAACCCGGAAGTCATTGGCTCCAATTGTAAGCTAAAAACCTTGAATTACAGCTCACAAAGACATAGTTTCAATTTTAAAAATCGCTAACAGTTACCACGAAAAGTCAGGCTGTTGTAGTTATTACCAGATCAAATTCAAATGGGAACAAATTCTTCATTATGCCGGGGACTATTTTTGGTGCTACGGAACTACTTTCCTGAGATCGCAAACGTGTCTACGACAGGCTTATTAAGTCGATTGAGGAAAAAGTCGGCTGGCCCGGTGCATCGTGATGATGAAATATGCTGCAGAGCAACGGTATGGCTCTTTGACGTGTTTTTAATCGTTTTTTTTAATACAACTGAGTTATATGGCTGCTGGGACATGGCGTCATTGGGCACCGGCTACATGGACGAGACTTGTTGGCAAAACAAAATCATTGCTGATTTTGTTATTTTCATTTGTTGACCGTAAGCAATGTATTAAAAAACACCAGCCTTATCCTTTAAGCAAAAGCTAATAGAATAGCTAATGAATTCAGTAATCATCCATGGAAAGTTTTACTTTTATTTTGGCAAGTATACATGAGAGTGGGTGTCAAATATTATTTCAAATGTTGGATTTCTCTTTTTGGAATGTATCTCTTCTAATCTCTGGATATGACTGGCTTTCTTTCAAGGGCTCAGCAGATTTCTGCTCTTCAGACCAGTTTCCCACTTTCCCACAGTAAGTCTGTCTCCTCTGAACCACCAGAGGCGGGGAAGACATCTGCTGCAGTGGCAGAGACGCATAGCTGATAATTACTGCAGGTAAACTCGCTTATTACTGCACTGAAAATGAAGGGCCGCGGCTGCCAGCAGGGACAACAATATTTCATCTGAACATCCACCATCGTTCAAACCACGTCTTTCTCTTTATCTGACAAATTCTCATACAGGGCATTTTCAGATTTTGGATTTTAATATGAAAAGAGCATACTGGAGCTCCTGTATCCCTATGTAAAGTTACCCTGTGTGAATTTGAGGGTTAAGGGTGATGTGATTTGTGTTCACAGCTGGCATGTATGTTATATTTAGATCTATTTGGCAGATTTCTTGTTGCAATGAACAGATCTAGGATTGTAAGGTGCAGGTCCTGGACTCTTTCAGGTGCAGCCAACAATCCGCAGAATGGGATATTTACCTTTCACTCCGAAACCGGGACAGGGCAAGCCAGAATCCAACACCAACCTGTTTGTTCAGCAGCTGTTTGGACAGGTGAGCCGGCCTTAATTGAGGCTTTTTCTGCTTACTCAGAGGATTACAGGTAACATTATAGAACTGTCAGCCTTTAAAAGCTGGGCTTCACAGTTAACGGCTCTAACCACCCAAAATGGACACCGAAAAGAAAATCACGCTCACCATGTGTTGCAGTTTAAGGAAATATTCTATTTCCATGGCGCTCTATCTCTATTTAACCCCTAATTATTGCAGTGTGGATCAGATCGGTGTTCTGGTGTATTAATTGGTGGACTCTATCTATCATGCCCAAAGCTTTGTTGATACAACATAATAATCTCTATTTTTGAAATAAAAGCTCCTTAATCAACTAGTAGTTATAAACTGTTTTAATGAACCACTTTACAGGAATTTCTCTTTACAAGCTTCCCCCGATGAGAAGAAAGCGTCGAGACTGGCCCATATGCCAAAGCATTGGAAAAATCCCACAGAAATAAAGAAATGTTTTATGGGAACGAGTAGATTCATAACAGGCAAGCTGTCAGGGACATTTTCCACTCTAAACACCAGCCACGCAGGAAAGTGCAAATGAGCAACAAAACAGCTGTTAAAGTTTACAAGACTGCAGCAATTTATTCATACATTAAAACAGCACAACTTTGAAGAAGTTGTTTACTTGAGGTCATACATGACAGCCCATGCTGTGAGAGTAAGACAGACACGGGGGAGGGACCGTGGGGCAGCCACCTCTGCTGGTTCAGCTTTTGATATTTGAGGTCAGAATCGTTCAGACAATGTGAGTAAACTTGTTAAAACATTTACACACTGAGGTAAAGTCGTTAAAGCCCCAGCAAACCGGTGCCAATCAAGACACTGGCATGTAATCATACACTTGTCCCATGGAGTGATTTAGTTTTTCCCACACTGGCTCTTTAAGTACAGGATATAGACGACAACTTTCACCCCTCTTACACAGACTTATTTGCCAAAAGAAAACCTGATTGTATGGAGCATTAACATGAATGAATGGCATGGCTATAACTACACTCAAAACCTGTATGGGTTTGTATGTGTCCCACACAGACTTGTTTATATCCATTCTCCCTATACCAGGGTTGATGTTGAGAGATGGTCTTAACTGACCCCAGATATGAATGTGACCTTCCCTCCGGTTTGATCCTCTCCAGATCCACAGACTTGACAGTGATACCCGCTGGCCCTCATCATTTGTTATGTTTCCTTCTCTGGGTCTGGAATTCATCAAGCATTGTGCTGGAGAGTCCATCATCTCTATTTGCTCGTGACATTTATCATTATACAAACACGGAAAGAGAGAGAGAGAGAGAGAGAGAGAGAGAAAAAATGGCACACAGCTGTGAGAATAAAACATCATTCACTGTGTGATTGTCTTTAACTTAAAGTGGAACCTATATTACAAGAAAATAAGTAGTTACAACTGCTGTAGGAACTGTGATTGAGTAGATTTGGGAAAGTATTTTTAAACGACTAAGTCTTTACTCCTTTGAAATTATTTAAAGATTTTCACTCGAAAGCAAACTTTTTAGTTCTACTTCTTGAGTATATTTACCTGAGTAATTTTCCGCTACTCTTACTTTGACTGGAATAAAATGGAAGAGAATTAGCAGCAGTTCAGTAAAATATTTGAGTCCTCTTTCCATCTCTAATTAGGAGTAATAGTAGCCTCCTGCTCTGAGAAACACTCTGCATCCCCGGACAAATCCCCAGAGACCTTTGACATAAAATAACTCCCCACTCTTTCCAGACATGCCCAAACATACACTCACAAAACCACACAGGCTTTGGCATAATCTTGCGTCTGCATTCAGCTGTACGAGTCGTTAGATTGCTGAGTCATAGAAAGCTATAGGCTCCCAACTATAAAGGGCTATATATTCGAGAACATAAACCGTTGGATGCAAATAAGCCTGTAAAATATATTGCCGCTGCGGTCTTGGCTTTGTTGCAGGCAAGAGTTCTTGTTCTCTCTGGACTGTCTCTGACTCAAACAAACTGGAGGGCAGTTACCGCAGACTGCGAGAAGCTCAACACCAACAAATTATAACACTTACATGCTTTACTCATACAGTAAAACAGTCATATAGGGTATTCTGTGAGTAAATCTCTCGGTCTATGTATCTAAACTTAGCATGTGAAATCTGTGGCCCGGGCCAAGGCATGCTGGAGACAGAAGCCGCCATTGAGCGAGAGACAGAAAAACTGAGTTACAGAGCATTTTTTTTTGAGTTTTTGAATTCGAGTTTGGAAGGGTGACGCCATCCCAGCTTCTACTCTGCTTTCCCTCCCTCTGTATGTTTGTACAGGTGCACGCGTGATGTATGTGTTACAGCCACTGTGTGACTGAGCACTGACCCACTTCCACAGTTTGGCACGTTGGCACTGCTGCCTCTGTCCCGAGCAGAGAGACCATGAGGCCGAGCAACAAGCAGCCCTCTGTCACTGGGAAGCCATACTTAGTTTTAATGGGCCTCCACTCGCCCTGGGCTCTTTGATTAATTGAATTTCACGACTATTCTTAGATTTCAGAGGTGACTATTCCACACGTATGCATGAAATACGTACTAGATGGAACGTGCGCAATTAGTACCATTTGAAATGTGCACACATGCGCACATACATAACCAAAAGCCTTCATACACGAGCATATACTGTAAATTTCATACGTCAAAGCCATTATCGTTTGGCATGTGCTGCTGCTGCTGCTGCTGTTGTTGTAAGTCATACCTCGGCTCTGCCTCTGACCTACCACCACCTCTAACCAAGCATTTAACTGCAAGAAGTTTGTCAAAACACAGCTAGAGTAATAGGTGGCAGGAACAATCGGCATGGCAACCGTCAGGGTGAGGGGGTTGATGGGAAAGGGGAGTGGAGCGCAGAGTCTGGCAGGGACATAATTAAACCTGAGCTAGGGGGTTTGCTAACATTAATTCATGTGCCAGTTCAAACATATTAAAAGCTGGAGTGTCAACAGGCGAGCGTGTCCCCATGCGGTCCCCGTGCGGACCTCCACTCGTCAGAGCTGTGGCCCCCTACCGCGTCTCTTTCCTGTTCTCCGCTTGACTGTTGCGCTTGGAGTTATCCACGTCCGAGTCCGGAGGCCCAGGACATTGACGCATATCAAAATTTTGAAACAATAACATTATCATTCACATTCTATGATGTCAACACAGCAAGTAGGTCCGAAATGTGGGGATTGATTGCTCGGGCCTGTAGTCGGCCTCCATATTATGGCAGGCTGCTGGAGAGAGCGGACCCCCTGCCTGGGAGCATATACTGAACACCCTGCTACTGGATCCTGGTCTCTCCCAGCCAG
Source organism: Centroberyx affinis (assembly GCF_046629955.1). NCBI lineage: Eukaryota > Metazoa > Chordata > Actinopteri > Beryciformes > Berycidae > Centroberyx > Centroberyx affinis. The sequence continues at coordinate 621,431 of NW_027278975.1, read as the reverse complement.
GCTGGAGAGGAGAGGAGAGGAGAGCAGTCACCTTCAAAAGGCAGAGCAATGTAAAGGAGTTGGCCATTTCTTTGCGGCTTTTATATATTTGGATAGACATGAGTAGTATAGTACCATCCATCAATGAATTAGTCTGTTTGGAGATCCGAAGAGGCCACTAGGTGTCTCCTGTCACTGCTTACAAACACACTCAGTTGTATTTCTATAGGAGTAAATGCAGAGCTAGTGCCTCTAGCTCTGCATTTAGTCCTATAGAAATACATGGTGAGACTCCCACCGCAGCACCTCAATTTGTTACTACAGTCTAGCAGACCTACATCAGTAGCACCACATACCAAGTAAGTACTTTACTGCACAGCACAGCGCTTCCCCAGACAGCAGGTACTGCATCCTGGGCTGGCCCAGATCTCCGAGGCACCTCCTGCCCACAGCTGATGTATTTAAGTGGAGGAGCATGGGAAATGAATGGGACAGATGTAGTGGATGTAGTCACCTCTGAAATGGGTTGTCATCACCATAAAAAACTTGAGTATGTCTCAGAGTGAAACAGGCGTCCTGCGCCTTGTAAAGAGAAGCAGAAGTTGGATGAGCCGTCATATTGCGTTGGTGCTATAAAAATTGTCAGAGAGCAGAAGTTGACTATGGGCAGAAGGGCCGACTATATAATATGGATCCAGCTTTTCCTGGCCAGTCTCCTCCGTCTTTCTGAGACTACGGTTTATTTTTGTCTATATCTCATTGGGAGCAGGAGCTGCTTGCTGTAGGGAGACTGTTTTAGGGCCCATGAGTAGGCTTTATGAGCCTTGGGCCACAAAGCCAGTCAGACAGAGCCACTTCTGGCACTGCAGTACATACCAAAGCACACAGACAGACACAGCTGACATTGGCTGACATGGCCGAATGAAGAGTAAAAAAAACACATAATAGACATTACAAACAAAGACGCAATTCCTCAATGCATGTGGTCTGACCCAGATACCGCTGAGATACTGGTCTAGCTGACTGAATGGAGTTCTGTTGGTCAGCCCAGCCCATCAGTCAACCTCCCTGCCATCCGCTCTCTGCCCAGCCCGGCTGTTTAATGCTGGGAGTGGTGTGTGAATCTGTCTCCGCGCCAGCTTCCTGTACGGCAGCTCTCAGACCTCGGCACTGCATCTTAATGGTCTAAATTACAGCGCTGCGTTTGATGGCTGCCTGGCAGAGAGGGGTTCCCACACCTGAAAGCCGGCAGGGCAGCCAGGCTGATTGCTGCTGGCAGAGGTTAGATTACTGCTGCTGGACAGGGAACAATCATTCTGACCAAGCTGTGGAGCTGTTCTGTTCAAGACCACAACCGCTGCTGTCTCTCTCTCTCTCTCTCTCTCTCTCTCTGTTTCGCCCCCTCTCTCCTTTGAGGGAGGAGGCCAAGCTTTTTGGGTGTGTGCCTGTTTTCATGGCGCTGAAAAGCAATATTCTGACAAACTGACATGCCTGTCCAAAAAACAAGTGACATTTGAACGTCAGGGAAGGTTTGGTGGGGCTTAGCTTTGGGTTGACTCCCTTCGACCTCAAACTGCAGAGGGATGGGAAAACAGGCGCTCCGTTCCACATCGGGAACTTAAACGGACAACTTCTCCAAGTGGCTGCGACACTGGGTGGTGGTGAAGAGTGAGGCTGTAGTATATCAAGTTTAGCAGTAAAATATAAATAAATGTCAACATTAAAAATAAATCCTCCTCTTAATAAAGCTTGAGCTTGAAACAGCCCAGCCCTTTTTTAGAGGAGACGTTGCATTAGCGTTTCACTGCAAATCTAGACATGTGACATGAGAAGCGGGCTTGTGACTGGAAGGTCGCCGGTTCGAATGCGCTGGGACAATGTGGGTGGGGAGAATGAATCAATTAGTAACACTCTCCCTCTCCATCGCTCTTGAGCAAGGCTCTAAACCTCCCTCTGCCCCGGTGGAGCTGCTCAGTGGCCACCAGTAGAGGACTGTGGTTGCCCTGGGAAGCTCCCACGTGCGAATGAATGGAACTGCGCGAATGTGAATGTGATGCAGGGCGTTGCTGGAAAAGAGCACGCGTGTTCAGTCAACTCTCCCCGGATAAATACAGGTTAAACTAAAGCTATAAAAAAAAAAAAACACATGTCCCTGTGCCATGATGCAGCTTTTCTTATGTACTGTGCTTGTCACCGAACCCGTCCCAACAGCTGCAGCACTGATGGAGCGCTGTCACTGGTCGTCAGTACATTACGACAGCCAGACTCCCAGCTCAGCTGACCCTCAGACAGACCTCCACTGTGCATTTGTATGAGTTGGAGAAAGCTGCAAAGACTGGTAACCGAATTCCTGATCTGCATGTGGTTATCAGTGCAGCGACCAAAACCACTACTGGCTCTGCATCAGATGGAGGCCTGGCCAGCGTTCACTGAAGCATGGGAGAGCCCATCCAAAAGAGGCTCGGGCAAATTGGTGTCAGCTGTTGAGATCCTCATACACTGGAGGTGCACCTCCAGGACCGAGAGGCTTAAAAGAACTCGTGCTCTCTGCGGCGATCTGATTTTTGAAGTGTTTCTTGGGACAAAGTAGTTTCGCTTGAGAGTGATAAGAGTAGACGCCGCTCCGCGTGTTTCTGCACGGTGCCAGAGCAACATGTTTGGAGTTGGAGCCGCGTGAGCGGTGGAAGGCTGGAGGGGCGCTGGAGGCTGCTGGAGCACAGATTTGCGTCTGGGGCTAAGAGTGGGGCTCCTTCCTGTCTCTCACAGGATGTGGGGTATCCTGTCTGGCAGCGGGAGGGAGGGGCGCCCGGCTTCAAAGGCAGGAGGAAGTGGTCAGGGGATGGAGAGCAGTGGGCGGGGGGGGGGCACACAGGGGCAGAGACTCAACCCTCCAGCACTGAATGGACTCTTAAGTCTTTCTTTTCTTGAATTCAGTACAGTCTCTGAACTCAATAAGAGCACAGTATTCGCTCCATGAAGGCAGGTACACATCAGTGAGCAAGCACTTTATTTTTGGACAGAGATGTTATTCTTTTGTTCCACTTCATTTGAAAGAGACATAAGTCAGGCTGTTGCAGGCAGCAGCAAAACCCACTCTTTAATTCAGGCATTTATTAAAGGGGATCATCACAAAGTACAATAGTCTATTGAATGTTGTTAATAGCTCCACAATGCTCCTAAGTGGAGTTCCCTTCCTTCCCACGGACGCTGGTTCTGTTTACAAGTGAGGGGGCTCTCTGAAAGACATTTGCAAATCTTGACTTCGAAAATATGTGCAGTTGGCACTGGGAGACGCACCCTGTTCCACTGGCATCTGAGTCATGCCATAGTCAATGGCGAATGTGTCAGCAGGCATGCATACAGCACACATACACATACACATGCACACACACGCACACACACACGCACACACATGGGGAAGAGATAGAAACAAAAAGCATCAAAGAAAGAGAGAGAAAGAAACAGAGAGGGAGGGAGAGAGAGAGAGAGATTCCCTAATTACACATTTAACAGTAAAGTATGGGGCTTTCAAACTCATTACACTCTCCTGTAATTTTATGCTTGTCTTGCACGCTGACACACCGGAGATCAAAGGCTAACGCTGAGAGAAGCAGAGTAGGAATCAAGTAATTATCACTTAAAAGATGAAACATCTTTGCTCGCCTTCACTGTAAAACCCTTTTCCTCTCCACATGTGTTTGACATTAGCTCTCCTGTGCCCCACATTGCTAAAGCCATTCTGAGACCACTAAGAGGGCCTGACTAAAAGAGGGCCTGAGGCACAAGGAACTCTATTTATAGATCTGGGTCACAACAAGCTGCTACTAATTAGCCAGGTTCATCATGGAGCGGGAAATGTAGTGAAACATAGGCAACGAGAAACACTCCCTGACTGTAGAAGCCTCAGAGTGGGTTGGTTGAAACATGGGGTTTTAAAATGTAATGGCACAAAAGGTAACGTTTATGGAGTAGATTGTGAATTTACACATCTGCTTTTAACCAGTAAATCTGTCAGTGAAGATGTTTTCTTTATTTAGGCTATTTGTTGTATTATTCTCAATATGTTCTTTTGTTGTTATTACTTGTTTTATAATCTATCTATTCTAATCTATATCCAGCTTTCTACTGCCGCAGTGTCTCCAATTTCCCAGTGGGGATCATTAAGGTTTCATCTAATCTAAAAGAAGTGAGATACCAGATATGTCATTCGATGTGTTCCTGCAATCATCAACTCTTCAGCTCGGTGTTGTTCGGTCATAAAGACAGCCATGCTGGGCGTGCTTGAACCAGACTGCAGATACCAGATACCAGATACAATATGTACAGCTACCCATAGTCTGTCCAGCTGCCTCGTCCAGGTCTCCGCTGAACGTACTGGCCTTAGCATCGCTGGATTTATGTCCCTTGGCATCAAACTGAGGACAGGGACAGACTCTTGGAGTTGGAACACCTGAGTGAGCGCCTGTTATTGCTCTGCCTGTCTGTCTCTACTCTGCAGCAGGAGCTTAAAGGAATACAAGAAGTTTTTAGGAGACAAGCCCGTTGGTCAACTTACCTGATGAGAACATAAGACCAAAATCATCCATGTGTCCACAGTAGATCATTTTCTCTGGTTCCCCATGCTAACACTTTTTTATGTTGAGTGATAGTAGGCAACTAGCATTATCTCAAACATGAGAAAATATGAACTTGTAGCAGCTCTAAGGCTAAATGGTAAGTAATTTACACAAAATATGATATAAAAGGAATGCTCTGTTTTGAACCACCTGTTTGCATAGGAAGCAAATGTGGAGGGCGATGGGAGAGCTAAAGGTTACTGCACAATGGATGGTGCACATGGTTGCTAATCTGAAAAATCCAAAAATTAACCCGGCTACATCAGCTATATTAGTTAATTATATTTTAAATTTATGCATCTACAGGACCAAAAGGCTCAGTGCATTCTATTCAGTTTATCTGTTGCCCCTTTTCACACATGCAGCTTCACCCAGAAAGTGTGAACGCATTCTACACAGAAATTTTATGGATAGTAGCTGTTAGTGTGAACAGGGGAAATCAGCAGCACTGCTGGAGCAGCAATCTTACAGGTTTTATGTGTGAAAGGGGCTTCTGAGTCTTCAGTAGTCTGGTTGTCTGCACATTGGAGAGAATTGCAACAACACAGTCAGTACTGCTAGGTATAAATATATGAAATCACATTGAGTAGTGAACTTGACTGAGGCAGAAGAAGTAATACTATAGGTCCATTCACTTACAGTTCCAAAATCCACAAAATGTTGCATGTGGTGCGACTGAAATACTTGGCTGGATTCGTATTTGGTCTGTGGGTATGAGATGGGGGAGTTTGTATGTTCGCAAGAGCAGAAACTTTGGAATAACAAAATGCTCCTGATGCCAGAACCTCCTCATAGATCCTGCCAGGGTGTCAACATGCCCCGAAAGAATGTGCTGAGCTCCACTCTGGCCCAGGGTCAGTGTCTGTGTGCATGTATGTGTGTATTTGTATGTGTGCTTGCCTATGCTTGTGTGTGTGTGGGGTGTTCTCTATCTGTGTGTGCATGTGTGTGTGAGAGAGGAGGATCTAGGATGAGTCAGCTGGACCTGCATGTGTACTCAGGGAGGGGTTGGAGACATGAGACGAAGAGCCCGGGCTGAGGAGGCAGTTTGGCGCTGGAGGACGACAACCACATTTACAGTAACTCATTCAGCAGGAGATAACACTTTGATAATGTTTGGATAAACAAAATTACAACATTGAAAGTGTCTTTGTGAGGCCAAGTGCATGACTGCAGTCTCTACGTTGCAGCAGAGTGGTGCAGTAAGGGAGGACGGAGGACCAGGGTTCAAACCCCTGTGTCGTGCAAGCATCCACAAGAAACCCTACCAGCTCCAGGGCTGCTGCTCTGTAGCTGAGCCTGACCTTTGACCTCCTTGTGGAGGGGGGGGGGGCAAGAGAAAAAATAATTTCTTTACAGGGATCAATCAAGTATCATTACTTATGACTGAGTGCCTTTTTAATGAAGAATAATATTAATCCCAATAAGAGCATTTTGACCCTTCTGATGCGTTGTTATAAGTCCTCAAGCCATGCATTATGGGTAAATTATTAATGAATAGTAGAGGCACTATGCTAGCATGTACGCATTGCGTATCTGATATGCAATTGCACTGCAGTAAAGTACATCATTTTCTGCTTTTCTCGCAATATGCAAATCTTATCTTCGCCCTGTTTATGGGTGCTGGGAATGGAATTTTCAGCTCCATTTTGTCCAGCAGCTGTTGCCCAGTGCAGCAGTCGTCCCTTCTGCCTGCGGTGCCTCTGTAGGCCAAGTCGGCCCACACACTGCGGGGAAGAGGAGTGGCATGGCGAGCTCACTGGACTATCTGATAATCCCCCTTGGTCCCAGGGATCAGTCACAGTAGTTCTGGAATAGGTAGGGGATAACCTCTGTTCTCCCTCTGTGTGTGTGTGTGTGTGTGTGTGTGTGTGTGTGTGTGTGTGTGTGCGTATCCGTGTCTCTGTCTGTGTAAGTGCCCGTGCCCCCACTTGTGCAAACATGTACTGTATGTAGTACATGCATGCGTGAATGTCTCCACAGTGTGTGCGTGTGTGCATATGTTCCCATGTGTACGTGCACCCACTTTGTCCAACATGCAGGGGTGAAGGTGATTTCAATCAGGTGGAAAGGGGGACGAGGTCAGCGTTTGTAACAAGGGGAATACAGTAACTGCTGTGAAGGATGCCGCTCTGTACAAAGAGCGATTCACAAGGCTGGAGGAACATGTGTGCAACACATGGTGAAGCTCCGACAGAATGAGAGCCACGGGCTGGAGAGGCCCAGAGAGACCTGGCTACAAGCAACCACCACAGATCACACACAGACGCACACGCACAAACACACACACACACACACACACACACACACACACACACACACAGAGTATGAAAGAATACTTATCTGCGTGTATTACCTTGTGACTCTGATTTTAAAATAATTAATCATACTAATACACTGAGCTTTACCTGGAAAATGAGAGTGTGCATGCTTGTGTGTGTGTGTGTGTGTGTGTGCACTTTTATGTGTGTATGTGTGTGTGTGTGATGTGGTGATGAGGGATATCCGGTGGAGTGCCAGCGTGTGAAAGTGGCGTCTTAGAACACCCAGAGAGCTCTGAGAGCTGATTACAGCTAATTGCCAAGATGAAGCACAACAGCTGGAACAGCCTAGCTGCCATTCAAACACACACACACACACACACACATACGCACATACACACACCCCCTGGTTTTTAACTGGGGCAGAAATGAGCTCTCTCTTTGCACCTCGCCCCCCTCGTTCCTCTTGCAAAGCAGAGGCTCCTCACTCTTGGCAGGGCCGGATCTTTAGTTCAGAGAGCCGTACGAGTCGATGTGAGCTGGCCCAGACTCAGACTGCTGAGGCTGCGTTTTTTTCAGCTGTGGGGTTTTCCCCCCATGCCGAGTTATTGATGGAATCCTAAAGATGTTTTCAGCCAGATGTCTGAGAAAGACAGAGAGGAAGAGATAGAGAGACAGAGAGAGAGAGAGCTGCGGCTTGCCGACCATGCAGCCCCACACAGAGCCTGCGACCTCAACATGCTTGAGCTCTCTTCAGCCTCGCAACCGCAAACACTGGCAAGCATGTGTCCCGATCCTCAATGCCCCCCATCCCTCCAAGGATAAGCTGAGAACCAGAACCAACACGCATGTTACACGACAAACTATGAAAAGCTACTCATGAGGCATGGAAGAAGCGTCCATCATCATGTGAATTCATGTGAAATCGATTCCAGACTGAAACAGGCTTGAACCTCGTGTGTACTCTGAACGAAGAGCATGGATCCAACCAGAAATTCATCAGCAGCCAATTCTACTGCGGTTGTTTGGAGGAATAATAAAATGTCGAAAATTACTAAATCATTACTGTGTACACACAGAGTTGGGTTCCGTTCAAGGCGAGAGAGGATGAAAACAGCCGTTGTTTACAGGAAGTTCAGTAGACTTAAAACAATGAAAACAGCCAGTTTGTTTATAGCAACTTCACTGGAGTATTCCGGTGCAAAAAACACAAGAAAGGTGAGCGCTGAGGGAGACGCAGACAGGGGCTCTTCCCCTCTCCGACCAAGTCATGCATCACATTCCTCTCTTCCACAACTGTCTTACCCCCCGCCCATCCACCCCCCCCACCCCCCACACACACACTTTCTTTTGCTTTCCCACTTGCCTACACACCCTCTCTCTTTCCCCCTCTTTCTCTTTCTGTCTCCCCTTTCCCCCCCCCCACCAGTTTTTTTTTTTTTTTCTATCTCCTGCTCCTCTTTCTCTCCCTGTTTCTCTGTCTCTCCTCTGGTCTCTCTCCCAGGGACCAGCTCGTGCGGTCAGGAAGTGCGGCCTCCTCCGGGTCCGGGCCCATCAGCGCGGTGTTTATTGTCCTAACCTCAGAGAATTAGCATCGCAGACATCAAGCGCAAAGTCAAGGGCATCGGAGCTGGTGGAGGCTCGGGGGGGGGGGGGGGGGAGGAAGCAAAACAGGACCAGACTGGGCCTGTATATTTGTCTAGCGCGAGGCGGTGGGGCTGGCAGCGGGGTGTGTGTGAGATGGTCAGGCGGGTGGGGGAGGAGGTGTGTGTGTGTGTGTGTGTGTGTGTGTGGAGGGGGGGGGGGGGGGGGGTGTGCAGTCCTACACCCGTTCCTCCAATTGTGCCCTGAGCACCTCGCCTTGTCTAGCATCCTCCTTCATCGCCACATCATCTTCTACAATATGTGGAAATTATGTGATTAGGTGCAAGCATTCCTCCTTCCCCACGACTCAGATACAGAATTTCACAGCCCGACTGCTCGACTGTGAGCGCTCTAAACCACTTTACCATATGTGTGAAATAGTCGACGGACACGGACAATGAAAAAGCCCGCATATGGCACCTTTCTCTCCTGGCTACTTGAGGGCAATAAAAGGGGAAGTTAACGACTGAAATTGTGTGTTCCCTCCTTTTGTTAAAAATCCCATGCAGAGCGGTTAAAGGCCTCTCTCCTCTGCGGCAGCCGGGAGCAGGAGGCTGCTGGAATGTGCTCTGTCCACACTGTTAGACAGGGAACAGGGGCCGGGCCCGGGAGGAGAAGCGGCGCCACAGAGACACACTCCTCCTTACAGATGTGGAGAAAGCAGCGAGGAGGTGGCAGCTCCCACCGGACCAAGGATGGAGTGGAGAGTAAACCTGCCTAAACTCAATGCACCAGCCAGAGTTAACCCATCGTTTTAAGATAATATATATCTTCTACAAGCTATTATAGATCTGTTATATCTATTTCTAGTGGCGGTTATTGGTCTTACAGTGAAAGACAAGCTGCATTCTCCTGACAACTTAAAGATGCCACATCTGGGATTTCCACCCAAATATATTATGGTCAAATGAAATGTGATAAATGCCATATTCACAACATTTTATATTCCCAGTCACTATTCGTTTGGCCGATGTGATTGTTTCCTCTGACAAAGAATCATACTCCACTCAACCAGGAAGTAAATGCAAATTTTCATGGACAAACAATCCTGGCTGCATTATACCAGTTCATTTGACCTTGATATATTAATTAGAAAACCCCACTCATTGTAACTTTGCCTTTATGTCATTTAGCTTTCGGCTCATATTGAATGAGTCGGAGTTCAGAGTCTTACTCAAAGATACTTTGATAGGACACATGGTGGTTCATTGGGATCAAACCTGTGACCTTTCTGTGCCGGGACAGTGTCTCTAACCAATAGGCCACCCTGCCACCAGTGATGTACTGTAAAGAGGCAGCAGCAATAACAATGACAACAACAACAACCATCATCAAAACAGCCTAGTAGCCCCAGGCAACCACTGTCCCATCCAGAGTATAATTCCACTGTAGAGCAGGCGAGTGGGGAAATCGATTTAAACCTTTAATTACTGATAAACACACAGCTTTCCCCTCAATCACTGGCATATGGACCAAGTCCAACCAGGAACATGTGGAGGCTCCTTTCTGGTGGATAGACTGGCGATCTGCACAGTGCAGAGAAGTAAGGAAACAGAGACACTTTCATAATGCTTTGTAAATCAAGTCAAATGTCAATGGCTTACGCAGTGAAAGCTAATTCCCATGGTTTGTGGTATTATAAAATGCCAAAAGCATGAAGCCAAGGTGGCCAGTAAGAAAGAGTGCCCACATTCAGCGAGAGCCAAGAAATTATCTGTCTCATTAGGAGGAGAAAAGCTTTTCAGTTGGTGTTGTTAGCGAGCGAGCTCTGTACAGTCTGCAGTGGACTAACTCAGAGGGCTGAGCTCCCCCAGCGCTCTGCTTCTCTCCTCTGAAATGAAAGCCATTTTTCACCCCGAAAAAATGCAAAAAGAAAGAAAGAGACAGAGCGCAGATCCAGAACACCAGCCATACCCAGATTAGTTACGTGTGAGCAGCCAAAAAAAAACTTGGACATTAATAAGGCAATTTTACCCGCTAAAATGAAGTGGATTACTAATAAAATAAATGGGGTAACGACTCAGTTGCTTCAGTAATAGATTTGTCACAAATGTGCACAACAAGGTGGAAAAGGAGAAGTGATGACATTAAATTTATGAGGTGCGTTATAAATACACAACGCTAGTTAAGGGGTCAGGCTCTTACGGGAACCAATTTGTGTTTGTTTGCCTTGTTTAGCATTGAGGGGAACACCTATGCACATAAATCCTTCAGTGGCGATTGGGCTCTGGTCCAACCCAGACGTTACACAGAGTTTCACGCTTGTGCCTCTGAATTTGCCAGGAGGAGGGAGAAAAAACGGGGGGCACTCAATTCCAGTTTAATGAAACTTTAAGAAAGTGAGCGGGACACACAGCGTGACATTGGGAGAGACTTGTTTAAGGAGGATTAGAGTTGCAGTTGTTTTGCCCCTGGTTAGGACCAGAGCCGGGCAAGCCATGCGTGACAAATCCTATAGATGTAAATGGTGGAGGACCATAAGGATTTAGCTTTACAGGGGCTATAGGCCTGGCACTGTCAAGAAGGGGAAACCTCTGCCATTTCATACACAGGGCTCTGTGACACTAATCAGGAAAATCTCCCTGAAGTGGAGAACTTGAGATGAAACCACAAAATGTCTGGAAGAAGTTGACTCAAGGGAAAGCCGGGGTAAGGTAAGATATGGTGACTGTGCCTGGGCTTAATCTTGAGTGCTGAAACGGTTATGAGGAGCTGCCCCAGATAGAGGCACTGATTATTGTAAATGTAGGTTATACTGTCTGATGAATCAGCCTGTCTGGCTATCAAAACAAAGTGCTGCGCCTGGGAAAAAGATGGCTGGTCGTGGCCCGAAAGACAACTCAGGGCGTAGTGCATGTGTGTGTGTGTGTGTGCGTGTGCGTATAAAACGAGATCCACAGCTCTTGCTCCAGCTGTCCTGCCACTCGCAAATCTCTGTGAATTTTGGCCAGTGGGTTGAACTGGCAGAGGAATGCTTTCATGTTGCTGCTTAGGAACTGGAATGGAAGTATTAAAGCAATTCAAAACATGTCCCTAATTTATTAATAGTCATCTGTTTCCTATAAGTGAGTGCTAATTAATGGCTGCGGCCAGGAGGGAATGGGAGATTGCACAGATGAGAGGGAGAGAGAGAGAGAGAGAGAGAGAGAGAGTGATAGAAAAATAGAGACGGAGTGAAAGAGGGGCAGACAAAAGAGGGGAAGGGCCAAGTTTCTGTGGTTTGGGGAGTTAAAGGACACCGAGATGCTGCACATTACTTACTGTCACATGTTTCAAATGGGATTACAGCGCAAGTTAGACAAGAAAGCTGCGTTCGAAAATCATTTGCACTTTCACAATGTTTTGATTAAGACCAATTTGCTGTATTTGTTTGGTGATTGGAAAAGCAGGATAAACAGAAAGAGGGTGAGTTTCCTCTGTGTTTACTTTAACATGGGGGGAACAGCATATGTCTGTGTACCACTTATGACAGCAATTTTCTCAATCCCTGCGAGATGCATGGAAATGATTAAAGGAAAAATGTGCGCTGCGGTGGTCACAGTTATTCTGGCAATCAGCAGGAGGAAAAAGATGCCTGAGAAAGCCTTGACTGTTTTTTTTCACTGTCCTGACATTGTTCCTGCACCTGGACTCATGCTCATCCGGATCAATATAGAAACATGTCACAAAACTTGGGATCGTCGTCATAAATCACAGACGTCTTCTTCTCCTTTCTCCCAACTCTTACCTCTCCTTTGTCTCAATCAGATCCATCTCAGGTCAGTGGATGTGAGAGATTCTGCTTCTCTCCCAAACCTCTGTTTCTCTTGTGGAATGACACATGCGTGTTTCGGGAACTGCAGAAGACCTCAGCTATGTGGAAAAACGTGAAAACGCAGTACCTGGAGATTTCCTATGCAGACAACCATCAGCCACTTCCCAGACCGTGGCAGGAGGAAGTCTAGTTCCCCCCTACCAGAGAGTCTAGATTAAATCAGCATCTGCAGTCGAGAGGAACGCGGCACCGGACCAGAGGGCCGAAGGTAGCGGAGAAGAGAGCCTCGTCTCTCCCGCCCACCAGACCCTCCGACACTCACACCCCATCTGCTCCGGACCTGCTGGAATCCATGTTTGCACAGCTGCTGCTTTCTCAATCTTTCTCTGTATTGCAGATCATTCCTTACACTCCCACTACAAGAGAATAACATTACAGAAGCCCCCAGGTGCCGCAGCTTCTGCTCGGCGGTGGAATACAAGTCGCCGAGCCCCTCGGTGACCACGGCCTGACCGGCCCACCGGACGTCCGCTCTCACGGTTGGACCGGACATGCTGGTGTTGACAGAGAAATATGAGGACGTCTTCACTGGAAACACAGTCACTTTTTTTCCCAATCCAATAAGAGGCTCAGATTCCCAGAAAAGCATTCGGTCTTGGTTGACTACAGCGTGACTGTCATCAGCACTTGATTTCTTACCTCCCACCAGCTCAGCCAATATATCTTTGCATCAGTCTAGGTAAAACTCTAACTGAATGGTGCCCTTCTCTGACAGCAATTTAGCTGTTTTCATGTACCGCTGTGTAGTCTGCAGTGGGACAGATGTGAGATATGAGCTTGAGATACAACAACATCCCAAAGAGTGATGGGCGAATAAAACCTGTGAACCGAAAGCAATTTTCAGTGAGAGGGAACACTCTAAAGAGCAGACATCTAAACAGCCCATCTCCAGTCAAACTAACCCATTAGTGTGGGAACGGCCCGTCTGTCTGTCTACCTGCCTGTGCCGCTCCATCAGGGGAAAGGGATGGTAATGGCGTCCCATTAGCGGAGGCTTCGACTTGTAGATCTAATGCACTCTCAGGCCAACCACATCAATCACAAATAGCTGCGGTTTCAACACCGGCCCAGAGTGTGTGGCTCTGCACCCTCCTCCCCTCCTCCCCTCCGCTCTCCCCTCCACTGCCATTCACACCAACATGTTTGAGGTTATTTAAAATAATGACAGCCTCTCTGTCTTTCCTTGCCTCCGGTGTCTGTCGAGGAGCGTGGCCAACCGGAGCTTGGAGAAAACAAAAGGAGAGCTGTAGTGCAGCTCAAGAGTGACTGGGATCCATTTAGCAAGGCCTGGTTATAATACTACAGCATTACTTAAAGTTGTAATCCACGAGTACCTCTTTTTTTGTTTTTCATTTTAGCACCATCATTGGTGGTTATCACTCTGTGGTGTTTTTGCATAGCACTTCCCAGAGATCACCTGTCAATCAAACAGTGTGTCCAATACTGTGACGTCTTTTTCCTTTTCTGTTGATGCAGTTTGAGTTTCTGTAGGTGGCACTCTTTTCTTTGTCTGTTCAGCCATGGTGGCTATCACTACTCATGCTAACTACCAGGAAACATAAACACATCACTGCACCAGAATGTTTTTCCTGGAAAGACCAACCCGTTCTAGCTGGTGTTTAGAACACCATGTAAAAGCTTTCATGAACTGACAATAGGTTGCATCACTATTGTGTTATATCAGCTGGTAATAGAATAGCAAATAAGACGCTCATATCCATCTGTGTGTTGTAATCATGTGAAAAGTCAAAGCTTAAATCACATTGCATTGCATGCAGTGATAAAGACCGACCCAGTGGAGAGGATCCTCTTGTGCATCCAGCTCTATATCCGATATGATATTTATAGTGTTATGAAAAGCACATTGGAGATAAATGGGAATCATCTGGGCCCATCTAGATTGATCTGATAAGTTTGGGGAATAACAACAAACAGACTGGGTATTGGATCCGGCTTGTCTTGAAAACATAAAAACAGTATTTATACCGGGGCTTTTTTCCTTGGGTAGTTCATCTGGAGAAGGGTGGGACGTTCATGCCAAAGATAAGACATGTTTACAGAAACTGTGCCAGCTCTGCTCAATTGTGTGTGTGTATGTGTGTGTGTGTGTGTGTGTGTGTGGGGGGGGGGGGGTCTTTTTAACAGGGCTGTCCCACGGAGGTTCAAGGTCAAGGTGAGATTAGGTTTCCCTCTCAGCCGAGACTGTTGATAAGAACTCTGGGATATGTAAACACACTCTCTCTCCCACTCTCTCGCCTCTGTGTTTCTCTCTCTTTCTCTCTCTCTCTCTCTCACTCTCTCTCACACACACACACACACACTGGAAAAGAGAGGGGGTTATAATCACACTATTTTTCATGTTTCAGGAAGCTATAGAAGTGTTATCAACCGTGATTTGTCTTTGTTAGGAGAAGTAGATTTTCATCTTTGCGGAGGTCGCTCTGCTGAAGCTGTTTTCTTAGAGCGTTTTAAAAACTACCCCCCCCCCCACACACACACACACACTAGCTGTCTCCTTTCATAACAATACCATGTATTTTTGGATGGTGCCAGTGGTCCTATACTTATTGCAGTTCCAGGATATTTTTAGATGGACCGTCTCTCAGCATTTTGTTTGTGTTGTATATTTGATGGAGGCGTTCCATCCTTATGTTACCGTTCATGCCCTACCCGTCTGTCTTTTTCTGGCTGGTATGTTTGAGCTTGCGAGGCAGTCGGCTACAGCCTCTCTGCTGACTGCCTCTTTGGCTTGACTGGCACAGTAATGTGTGTGTGTGTGTGTCTGCGTGTCTGTTTGAGAAGCAGGCGGCGGCACTGACAAGGAAGGGTGTGGTAATAAATGTCCAAAATTCATGGTAGGCTGGGAGTTAAGTTTAGCCCATATGAGCTGGCAATTTAGCAGGGAGAATACGAGACCCGGAGACAAACACAGAGAGCAGGAGACGAGGAGCCAGAAAATGCCCCTGTGTGAGACACAGAGACATGGCGTTGTCATACAATCCGTCATCAGCAGCACAGCAGCGCCGTATCACGCTATCATGTCTGTCTTTCTCGCTTTGCCGTCTATAACTGGTGCACCACACATGTGACTAATATCCACCGTTGTCCGCTGTCTAGACACATTAGAGCAGAATGTTCTGTGTCTGCAAATGGACACTGATGCTGTCTTCAATTTCTGTTCAGTACAAACACAACAGTATACTACCAGTGCTGTGTACTGTATGCAGCATGTGGAATATGTTGTACATGCTACATATATACATACAGTACATGCATACAATTCCAACATACTGCATTCAAACCATCGTACAGCTCAGTGGCTGATGAGTGTCTAGCATCACGCTGTTGTTTTCCATAAGTGGTTTATTTTCCCATCACTTCATGCTGACCTCTACTGGTTTCTGATTAGTATTATAGTAATATAGCCTACTGATAATTCTGAAAAAGAAATGATTTTAACTTCAGCATACTACAACAGCGTATATGGCAGGTACTAAACATAATGTCTTTGCAGAAAATAGATTCACTACAGGTTTGCCTTCTCTGCACCAGATCGCTCCTCAGCCAACTTCCCAGGACAACAATAGAGAACGTGGGTGAGGAGTTCATTCCTATCATTCCTGCTCGGCGGCTGGGAGTGGATTAAACTCAAGTGTTTGAATGAACCTGTTGGGACTCTGGGCGTTTTCTTCGTTGAGACGCAAAACAGATCTGGCAACTTTGCATTGGAGTACACTATGGAAAAGATCTGTTTTTAGTGTATCTTCAGCTGACTAACATCAGTCAAGAGTGTTATAATTACAAAGTGATACAACTTTATTCCACATAAGTGGCAGAGCGTAATTGCTGGTGATAAAGGTGCCAATTTTACAACCGAGTGCAAATCATTAAGACCTTATCCATATAGCAGTGCGGTGAAAACGTTTGCTGGGAGCCAATATGTAATAATAAGTTATGCACCAAAACGAAATAAATAAAATCTCAGGATTTAGTGCCAGAAACCGTCATGGTTCCAAAAATGAAGCGTTCCCTCAGTGTTTGGGCTTGTGGGCTGTCAGTAGTGGTGAGGCTTCAGGCTCTCTGGTGCAACACATGCATGGTGTGCCCAGCATGCGAAGAGGCGGCGGGGGTGTTTATGGATCTGGCGTTCCTCTCTCTCTCTCTCTCTCTCTCTCTCTCTCTCTCTCTCTCTCTCTCTCTCTCTCTCTGCTATATCTCACTCACTGCACTGACAGCAGCGGTGCATGGCCTCACTTTGTAGGTCGAGTTTGAAACCCAACACTGGCACCAGGAGTCACCTTCCAGGCATGGCTCTTACGCCCACCGCCATCCCCGTGCCCACGAAGTCACAAGACTGAGGTGGGACAGGGGGTCAGGACCGAAAGGCGGAGCAGCTCTTTTGTGGCTTACATAACCCCCCCCCCCCCCCGCTCCCCAGAGCTGGTTTACCGTACGGGGCATTCCTGCAGGGCAGCATCTCCAGGCACACCATCAAAGCACATCTCCGTCTGTTTGATCGGCGCTGGGTCAGAGCATTGGATAGGCACCGCTGTGACCTCCCTTAAAACCTGGGTAACCTCCCGCCACCCCCCACCCCCCCCCTTGCCCCTCATCTCTCCTCCCCAGCCCCATTCTGAGGATTCAGTTTCAGCGGATTCCCTTTATACACTGCGGGGCAAATTAGAGAGGCAGTGAGTGAGAGAAAAGGAACGGCTGCAACGAGGGAGGGAGCGAGACCGGAACAGGAGAGGTAAAAAGGTGAAAAAAGAGGGATGAGGTGGCAGCGAGAGAGAGAGAGAACACAAGCCGGTTGGTTGATGCTTTTTCTGGCGGTCGGGTGCCTCGGAAGAAGGGATTGATGGTTGGTGGGGGTGTGGTGTGTGTGTGTGTGTGTGTGTGTGTGTGTGTGAGCGTGGGCAAAGATGGGGTGGGCGGAGGCTGTTTGCTGACTATGCAGGCGGACATTAGTGGTGCAGAACCTGAGCCCAGGTCAGACCACCCGCACTGCCTCCAGCCTGTGTCAAAATGGTCGCCCTCTACAAAGACAAACTGCCGCCGATGGACACATGACTTGCCGCAACCCGCTCCACCACCCATCCATGCTTGCTGCACACTTAATCTCTTATCACGTCTCCTTTTTATTCACAGTTATTTGTATCGTCGCTTCAATGCTTTAGCGCTGCACAAGCTTAAGATAACAAGCTGTAACTGTTGACATGCAGTGCCATAACTTCATCCAATCACATCATACTGTAAACCTGCACTGCTTACACTCTAAACAGGAGACCCTCACATGCAGCTGATCATCAAGCTATATAAGATCTCTACAGAGCCAACTGTAATGCAATCCAATCCTCCTTTCAGTAGCCTACACAAGCGCTTGTATGCATCTGCCCCCTGCGACCCTGTTGCCCGTAAAGGTGACACACACTGTCACAACGCCAGGGCGCAGTCAGTCATATATTCGCAGCCAGTGGCCCCTGATGTAAGCTTGCACACATTAAATTCTTCCCGGTAACCGAACGCCGTGGGCAGCCATGCAGGAGCCAGCCACCGTGAACCCGCACAGAGTTATAAAAAGAGTGGAGCGCGAGTGAAAGGGCGCTCCCTCTCTGTTTCTTTGTCCCTGTCTCTCCTGGTCTCCATCAGCTCTGATTCACATTTGCCTATATTTCACACCAGACTTGGGTAATCGCTACTAACTGTTAATATTTGTTTTAATTAATTGTGTAAGTTGTGATTCATAGAAAAGTATAATGAATTGACTTTAAAATACTTGTGATTGTTTAAGCTGCCTGGCACCAATTGTATTGTCCTATGTGGTAATATCGAAAACCCCATCAATTTGGCATCTGCCTACAATAAAACAAAGCATAAAAAGTGTAAATTATAAAACTATAAATTAAAACTGAAATTGGGATTGGGTTCATGTTTTTCTTTTTAAGCTAGACATAAACTTTTTACCACAACTTGTATGTCACTACCTGATTATGGCAATGTTTTATACTCACATGCCTCCTCCCAATGTCTTCATGCCTCAGACACTGTATTAAGGTATATAACTGAGTGTAAAGCACTCACTGATCATTGCACCTTGCTGACCAGCCTGTCCTGTCCTCTTGTAGACTCATTGGTACATTTTAGGTATAAGGCCTTTCTGGGTCTGCCTCCTGACTATTTCTGTTCTCACATCTCTAAAAACTTGGTGGTAATTATTGTTTACAGTCCCAGGAATTGTTTTTGTTTTCTGTCCCTACAGTCAGACCTGAATTAAGAAAAAGTGCCTTCATTTATTCTGCTTCCTCTTCATGGAACTCAACACAAAAGAGAGGATTTGTCTTGGTGAGTTTAAACTACTAATGAAGGATCTTGTGGCAGACTCAATAAAGAGCTGTCTCTGTCTCTGATTTGTTTAGTCAAGATTTAAATAGCCTTGGCCTGAACCTGCTGGTTTGATATTCGATTGGATTTTTATTTTCCTCTCTATTTTATGTGATTTTAATTGTATTTTGATTTGATGTGACTTTGTATTCTAGATTTATACATTGTTGTATTATGTTTGTCTTGATACTGACTTCTTAGCCACATCTCAGTTGAAAAATAGATTTTTAATCTCAGTGGGACAAACATGGTATTAAAAATCCATTCATTCTATTTGTATCTTAATGCTTAAAGTAGAATTAAATGGTTGATGTAGCCACATAGTCTTGCCAACTTGTCTAATTCCTGTTGAGCCAAGAAAACTGCCTCTGTTGCTGAGATTTTACCAAATAGGGGCAAAGGCAAACCAACTGTACTTCAAAAACATAAAAGAATGCGTAGAAAAGGAAAAGAAAAGCACATTTGCCTGTCTAGACAGTGGGACAGAGGTAGAGAGAGAGAGAGAGAGAGACAGAGAGAGAGAGAGAGAGAGAGACAGAGAGACCGAGAGAGAGAGGGAGAGAGGTAGAGAGAGAGAGAGAGAGAGAGGTAGAGACAGAGAGGGAGAGAGGGAGCACTCTGCAGCTCTGTCTGCAGCCCCATGTGGATAGAGTGTCGAGGTGTTGAAATGGCCCATTGAGCCAGAATGTCAGCTATACAGAGTAGATAGGATGGAGCAGCGATCTGTCCACAGCTTACAGCCGCAGCAGCAGCGCTCTCCACCGCCTCCCACCTCCTCCCACCTCCACCACCAACACAGGCTCTTCAGGGCCGATGGAAACCTTCCCACTGCACAGGCACAACGCTCACACATATTGTAGTGCCTCACTATCATAAAACTTACTTAAAGGATAAGGCTGGTGTTTTTTAATGCATTGCTTACCGTCAACAAATCCTATGAAAATAACAAAATCAACAATGCGTTTGCTTTCTGACTTCCCACATACCGTTTTTTTTTTTAGCCGTCAACACGGAAGTCATTGGCTCCAATTGTAAGCTAAAAACCTTGAAATACAGCTCACAAAGACATAGTTTCAATTTTAAAAATCGCTAACTGTTACCACGAAAAGTCAGGCTGTTGTAGTTATTACCAAATCAAATGGGAAAAAATTCTTCCTTACGCCGGGGACTATTTTCGGTGCTATGGAACGATCTCAGGAACTACTTCCTGAGATTGCAAACGTGTCTATGACAGGCTTATTAAGTTGATTGAGGAAAAAGTCGACTGGCCCGGTGCATCACGATGATGAAATATGCTGCCCAGAGCAACGGCATGGCTCTCTGACGTGTTTTTAATCGTTTATTTAATACAGTGGAGTTCTATGGCTGCTGGGACATGGCTTCATTGGGCACCGGCAACATGGACGAGACTTGTTGGCAAAACAAAATCATTGCTGATTTTGTTATTTTCATAGGATTTGTTGACGGTAGGCAATGCA
Organism: Centroberyx affinis; assembly: GCF_046629955.1. NCBI lineage: Eukaryota > Metazoa > Chordata > Actinopteri > Beryciformes > Berycidae > Centroberyx > Centroberyx affinis. The sequence goes on along the minus strand of NW_027278975.1, from coordinate 601,258 downwards.
TTAAAAAACACCAGCCTTTAAAACATGTAAATACTCGACATATACATTTTAATCTAATTGAGTATTTTTTTTTTTTTTTTTTTGCAACAAACATGAACTTTGAAAATGAACCCGAGCGCATTTTGCCCAACCACACACATCCACTGCCATTGTGAAACCGTAAAAGGAATCCGCTTCTCTGAAATGCCACGTCCTTAACAGAAAACGCATGGAAAACCATCACAAAGCCAACATTGTTCCTCAAGCCTGTTAAAATGCACATGGAGATGTTGCTGAAGGAAAACCCCCTACTGTAGGACTGTGGGTGAGAATCCAGACCGCTGCCAGCTAGGATCCTTAGTGGGTGAACACAATTTTCACAAATTACTCAGGGGCTAAAATATGGTGTGAAATACAGTAAATTGCAGCGTATTACAGTGGCACAGCAGAGGAGAGGTGGTGAGCAAATGTTGAAATAAGCTCTGCGAATAGTTTAATGTTAATGCCAAGTTTTGAAACAGAAGTCTAAGTGATAAAAACCCGAAGCACCGGGAGGCGACTTACAGGAAAATCTAAATTCTTGATTACTGTCACAGCATGAAGTGAACAGCCTAGAGGAGTTGATTACTCAACTTAACACACAGCATTGAGCAAGAAGCAAAACAGCCCAGGGGAAAGAATCCAAAGCCAGATATCAATGGTCTGTTTACCATTAACTCCTCATGAATTTGTTACATATTTTGTGGGAGAACAGAGATCAGACTGGTCCCGTTCCACAGCAGCTATCAATCCAGTCTGTGCATGGCACTCTATACCGTAATGTGAGCGATAAAGGTCTTATATAGGGAGCCTGCTTCGCTGCACAAGCCCATCCAGTCTGCAGAGTGCAAAGCTGCACTGCAGGTCTAATGAGGGGAGAAACAGCAATGTGTTTAACACGCTCTGTTAATGATGGAGCTCCCACTAAGCCCCGGCTAGTTAAAAGCCACCACAGCATTGCAGCACAGAGCCAACATCGCCTCTAGCCCCGAATGCCTGATGGAGTCAAACATGGCTGCCTTCTGGAGTCGCTAATTAGTTGCACTTTCCAGTCAAACACTGAGACCCAATGTGTGCCTAGCAAGAAGACTTTTCTCCTCCTTAGGTGCATGTGAACGCCATGGGAGAGCAATGAGTGAAGGTGAAAAATGCTGAAAAGGTGTTTTCAATTCTGCCATTCACACACACAGGGAGATACTACACCCCCTCAGTGGGGGGTGTAATATTCTGTTAACTGGTT